>NC_138300.1:127500-157500 GCF_965601325.2 Salmo salar
GTGTGTGTGTGTGTGTGTTGTCGTGTGTGTGTGTGTGTGTGTGTCGGTGTGTGTGTGTGTGTGTTGTCGGTGTGTGTGTGTGTGTGTGTGTTGTCGGTGTGTGTGTGTGTGTGTGTTGTCGGTGTGTGTGTGTGTGTGTGTTGTCGGTGTGTGTGTGTGTGTGTGGTGTGTCGGTGTGTGTGTGTGTGTGTGTGTTGTCGGTGTGTGTGTGTGTGTGTTGTCGGTGTGTGTGTGTGTTGTCGGTGTGTGTGTGTGTGTGTGTGTGTGTTGTGTGTGTGTGTGTTGTCGGTGTGTGTGTGTGTGTGTGTTGTCGGTGTGTGTGTGTGTGTGTGTGTTGTGTGTGTGTGTGTTGTCGGTGTGTGTGTGTGTGTGTGTTGTCGGTGTGTGTGTGTGTGTGTGTTGTCAGTGTGTGTGTGTGTGTTGTCGGTGTGTGTGTGTGTGTGTGTGTTGTCGGTGTGTGTGTGTGTCTGTGTTGTCTGTGTGTGTGTGTGTGTGTGTTGTCGGTGTGTGTGTTTGTTGTCTGTGTGTGTGTGTTGTCGGTGTGTGTGTGTGTTGTCGTTGTGTGTGTGTGTGTGTGTGTTGTCGGTGTGTGTGTGTGTGTTGTCAGTGTGTGTGTGTGTGTTGTCGGTGTGTGTGTGTGTGTGTGTTGTCGGTGTGTGTGTGTGTCTGTGTTGTCGGTGTGTGTGTGTGTGTGTGTGTGTGTTGTCGGTGTGTGTGTGTGTTGTCGGTGTGTGTGTGTGTGTTGTCTTTGTGTGTGTGTGTGTGTTGTCGGTGTGTGTGTGTGTGTTGTCGGTGTGTGTGTGTGTGTTGTCGGTGTGTGTGTGTGTGTGTGTGTCTTGTCGGTGTTTGTGTGTTGTCGTTGTGTGTGTGTGTGTGTGTGTGGTAGGTGTGTGTGTGTATTGTCGGTGTGTGTGTGTGTGTGTTGTCGGTGTGTGTGTGTGTTGTCGGTGTGTGTGTGTGTTGTCGGTGTGTGTGTGTGTTGTTGGTGTGTGTGTGTGTTGTCGGTGTGTGTGTGTGTGTTGTCGGTGTGTGTGTGTGTGTGTGTGTTGTCGGTGTGTGTGTGTGTGTTGTCAGTGTGTGTGTGTGTGTTGTCGGTGTGTGTGTGTGTGTATGTGTGTGTGTGTGTGTGTGTGTGTGTGTGTGTGTGTGTGTGTGTGTGTGTGTGTGTGTGTGTTGTCGGTGTGTGTGTGTGTGTGTGTGTGTTGTCGGTGTGTGTGTGTGTTGTGTGTGTGTGTGTTGTCGGTGTGTGTGTGTGTGTGTTGTCGGTGTGTGTGTGTGTGTGTGTGTTGTCAGTGTGTGTGTGTGTGTGTTGTCGGTGTGTGTGTGTGTGTGTTGTCGGTGTGTGTGTGTGTGTGTGTGTTGTCGGTGTGTGTGTGTGTGTGTGTGTGTGTGTTGTCGGTGTGTGTGTGTGTGTTATCGGTGTGTGTGTGTGTGTGTGTGTGTTGTCGGTGTGTGTGTGTGTGTGTGTGTTGTCGGTGTGTGTGTGTGTGTGTGTTGTCGGTGTGTGTGTGTTGTCGGTGCGTGTGTGTGTGTGTTGTCGGTGTGTGTGTGTGTGTGTTGTCGGTGTGTGTGTGTGTGTGTGTTGTCGGTGTGTGTGTGTGTGTGTGTTGTCGGTGTGTGTGTGTTGTCGGTGTGTGTGTGTGTGTGTTGTCGGTGTGTTGTCGGTGTGTGTGTGTGTTGTCGGTGTGTGTGTGTGTGTTGTCGGTGTGTGTGTGTGTTGTGTGTGTGTGTGTGTTGTCAGTGTGTGTGTGTGTGTGTTGTCGGTGTGTGTGTGTGTGTGTGTGTGTGCGTGTGTCTTGTCGGTGTGTGTGTGTTGTCGTTGTGTGTGTGTGTGTGTGTGGTAGGTGTGTGTGTGTGTTGTCGGTGTGTGTGTGTGTGTGTGTGTTGTCGGTGTGTGTGTGTGTGTGTTGTCAGTGTGTGTGTGTGTGTTGTCGGTGTGTGTGTGTGTGTGTGTGTGTGTGTGTGTGTGTGTGTGTGTGTGTGTGTGTGTGTGTGTGTGTGTGTGTGTGTGTGTGTTGTCGGTGTGTGTGTGTGTGTTATCGGTGTGTGTGTGTGTGTGTGTGTGTTGTCGGTGTGTGTGTGTGTGTGTGTGTGTGTTGTCGGTGTGTGTGTGTGTGTGTGTTGTCGGTATATGTGTGTTGTCGGTGCGTGTGTGTGTGTGTGTTGTCGGTGTGTGTGTGTGTGTGTTGTCGGTGTGTGTGTGTGTGTTGTCGGTGTGTGTGTGTGTGTGTGTTGTCGGTGTGTGTGTGTTGTCGGTGTGTGTGTGTGTGTGTTGTCGGTGTGTTGTCGGTGTGTGTGTGTGTTGTCGGTGTGTGTGTGTGTGTTGTCGGTGTGTGTGTGTGTTGTGTGTGTGTATGTGTTGTCAGTGTGTGTGTGTGTGTGTTGTCGGTGTGTGTGTGTGTGTGTGTGTGTGCGTGTGTCTTGTCGGTGTGTGTGTGTTGTCGTTGTGTGTGTGTGTGTGTGTGGTAGGTGTGTGTGTGTGTTGTCGGTATGTGTGTGTGTGTGTTGTCGGTGTGTGTGTGTGTTGTCGGTGTGTGTGTGTGTGTTGTCGGTGTGTGTGTGTTGTTGGTGTGTGTGTGTGTGTGTGTGTGTTGTCGGTGAGTGTATGTGTGTTGTCGGTGTGTGTGTGTGTGTGTGTTGTCGGTGTGTGTGTGTGTGTGTTGTCAGTGTGTGTGTGTGTGTTGTCGGTGTGTGTGTGTGTGTGTGTGTGTGGTGTGTGTGTGTGTGTGTGTTGTCGGTGTGTGTGTGTGAGTGTGTGTTGTCGGTGTGTGTGTGTGTGTGTGTTGTCGGTGTGTGTGTGTGTGTGTGTTGTCGGTGTGTGTGTGTGTGTTGTCGGTGTGTGTGTGTGTTGTGTGTGTGTGTGTTGTCGGTGTGTGTGTGTGTGTGTTGTCGGTGTGTGTGTGTGTTGTCGGTGTGTGTGTGTGTGTGTGTGTGTGTTGTGTGTGTGTGTGTTGTCGGTGTGTGTGTGTGTGTGTGTTGTCGGTGTGTGTGTGTGTGTGTGTGTTGTGTGTGTGTGTGTTGTCGGTGTGTGTGTGTGTGTGTTTTGTCGGTGTGTGTGTGTGTGTGTGTGTTGTCAGTGTGTGTGTGTGTGTTGTCGGTGTGTGTGTGTGTGTGTGTGTTGTCGGTGTGTGTGTGTGTCTGTGTTGTCTGTGTGTGTGTGTGTGTGTGTTGTCGGTGTGTGTGTTTGTTGTCTGTGTGTGTGTGTGTTGTCGGTGTGTGTGTGTGTTGTCGTTGTGTGTGTGTGTGTGTGTGTTGTCGGTGTGTGTGTGTGTGTTGTCAGTGTGTGTGTGTGTGTTGTCGGTGTGTGTGTGTGTGTGTGTTGTCGGTGTGTGTGTGTGTCTGTGTTGTCGGTGTGTGTGTGTGTGTGTGTGTGTGTTGTCGGTGTGTGTGTGTGTTGTCGGTGTGTGTGTGTGTGTTGTCTTTGTGTGTGTGTGTGTGTTGTCGGTGTGTGTGTGTGTGTTGTCGGTGTGTGTGTGTGTGTTGTCGGTGTGTGTGTGTGTGTGTGTGTCTTGTCGGTGTTTGTGTTTTGTCGTTGTGTGTGTGTGTGTGTGTGTGGTAGGTGTGTGTGTGTATTGTCGGTGTGTGTGTGTGTGTGTTGTCGGTGTGTGTGTGTGTTGTCGGTGTGTGTGTGTGTTGTCGGTGTGTGTGTGTGTTGTTGGTGTGTGTGTGTGTTGTCGGTGTGTGTGTGTGTGTTGTCGGTGTGTGTGTGTGTGTGTGTGTTGTCGGTGTGTGTGTGTGTGTTGTCAGTGTGTGTGTGTGTGTTGTCGGTGTGTGTGTGTGTGTATGTGTGTGTGTGTGTGTGTGTGTGTGTGTGTGTGTGTGTGTGTGTGTGTGTGTGTGTGTTGTCGGTGTGTGTGTGTGTGTGTGTGTGTTGTCGGTGTGTGTGTGTGTTGTGTGTGTGTGTGTTGTCGGTGTGTGTGTGTGTGTGTTGTCGGTGTGTGTGTGTGTGTGTGTGTTGTCAGTGTGTGTGTGTGTGTGTTGTCGGTGTGTGTGTGTGTGTGTTGTCGGTGTGTGTGTGTGTGTGTGTGTTGTCGGTGTGTGTGTGTGTTGTGTGTGTGTGTGTTGTCGGTGTGTGTGTGTGTGTTATCGGTGTGTGTGTGTGTGTGTGTGTGTTGTCGGTGTGTGTGTGTGTGTGTGTGTTGTCGGTGTGTGTGTGTGTGTGTGTTGTCGGTGTGTGTGTGTTGTCGGTGCGTGTGTGTGTGTGTTGTCGGTGTGTGTGTGTGTGTGTTGTCGGTGTGTGTGTGTGTGTGTGTTGTCGGTGTGTGTGTGTGTGTGTGTTGTCGGTGTGTGTGTGTTGTCGGTGTGTGTGTGTGTGTGTTGTCGGTGTGTTGTCGGTGTGTGTGTGTGTTGTCGGTGTGTGTGTGTGTGTTGTCGGTGTGTGTGTGTGTTGTGTGTGTGTGTGTGTTGTCAGTGTGTGTGTGTGTGTGTTGTCGGTGTGTGTGTGTGTGTGTGTGTGTGCGTGTGTCTTGTCGGTGTGTGTGTGTTGTCGTTGTGTGTGTGTGTGTGTGTGGTAGGTGTGTGTGTGTGTTGTCGGTATGTGTGTGTGTGTGTTGTCGGTGTGTGTGTGTGTTGTCGGTGTGTGTGTGTGTGTTGTCGGTGTGTGTGTGTTGTTGGTGTGTGTGTGTGTGTGTGTGTGTGTGTTGTCGGTGTGTGTATGTGTGTTGTCGGTGTGTGTGTGTGTGTGTTGTCGGTGTGTGTGTGTGTGTGTTGTCAGTGTGTGTGTGTGTGTTGTCGGTGTGTGTGTGTGTGTGTGGTGTGTGTGTGTGTGTGTGTGTGGTGTGTGTGTGTGTGTGTGTGTGTGTGTGTGTGTGTGTTGTCGGTGTGTGTGTGTGAGTGTGTGTTGTCGGTGTGTGTGTGTGTGTGTGTTGTCGGTGTGTGTGTGTGTGTGTGTTGTCGGTGTGTGTGTGTGTGTTGTCGGTGTGTGTGTGTGTTGTGTGTGTGTGTGTTGTCGGTGTGTGTGTGTGTGTGTTGTCGGTGTGTGTGTGTGTTGTCGGTGTGTGTGTGTGTGTGTTGTCGGTATGTGTGTGTTGTCGGTGTGTGTGTGTGTTGTCGGTGTGTGTGTGTGTGTGTTGTCGGTGTGTGATTGTGTGTGTGTTGTCGGTGTGTGTGTGTTGTCGGTGTGTGTGTGTGTGTTGTCGGTGTGTTGTCGGTGTGTGTGTGTGTGTGGTAGGTGTGTGTGTGTGTGTTGTCGGTGTGTGTGTGTGTGTGTTGTCGGTGTGTGTGTGTGTGTTGTCGGTGTGTGTGTGTGTGTGTGTGTGTGTTGTGTGTGTGTGTGTTGTCGGTGTGTGTGTGTGTGTGTGTGTGTTGTCGGTGTGTGTGTGTGTGTGTGTGTTGTCTGTGTGTGTGTGTTGTCGGTGTGTGTGTGTGTGTTGTCGGTGTGTGTGTGTGTTGTCAGTGTGTGTGTGTGTGTTGTCGGTGTGTGTGTGTGTGTGTGTGTTGTCGGTGTGTGTGTGTGTCTGTGTTGTCGGTGTGTGTGTGTGTGTGTGTTGTCGGTGTGTGTGTTTGTTGTCTGTGTGTGTGTGTGTTGTCGGTGTGTGTGTGTGTGTGTTGTCGTTGTGTGTGTGTGTGTGTGTGTTGTCGGTGTGTGTGTGTGTGTTGTCAGTGTGTGTGTGTGTGTTGTCGGTGTATGTGTGTGTGTGTGTTGTCGGTGTGTGTGTGTGTCTGTGTTGTCGTGTGTGTGTGTTGTGTGTGTGTGTGTGTGTTGTCGGTGTGTGTGTGTGTTGTCGGTGTGTGTGTGTGTTGTCTTTGTGTGTGTGTGTGTGTTGTCGGTGTGTGTGTGTGTGTTGTCGGTGTGTGTGTGTGTGTTGTCGGTGTGTGTGTGTGTGTGTGTGTCTTGTCGGTGTTTGTGTGTTGTCGTTGTGTGTGTGTGTGTGTGTTGTCGGTGTGTGTGTGTGTGTGTTGTCGGTGTGTGTGTGTGTGTGTTGTCGGTGTGTGTGTGTGTTGTCGGTGTGTGTGTGTGTTGTCGGTGTGTGTGTGTGTTGTTGGTGTGTGTGTGTGTTGTCGGTGTGTGTGTGTGTGTTGTCGGTGTGTGTGTGTGTGTGTTGTCGGTGTGTGTGTGTGTGTGTTGTCAGTGTGTGTGTGTGTGTTGTCGGTGTGTGTGTGTGTGTGTGTGTGTGTGTGTGTGTGTGTGTGTGTGTGTGTGTGTGTGTGTGTGTGTGTGTGTGTGTGTGTGTGTGTGTGTGTGTGTGTGTGTGTGTGTGTGTGTTGTCGGTGTGTGTGTGTGTTGTGTGTGTGTGTGTTGTCGGTGTGTGTGTGTGTGTGTTGTCGGTGTGTGTGTGTGTGTGTGTGTTGTCAGTGTGTGTGTGTGTGTGTTGTCGGTGTGTGTGTGTGTGTGTTGTCGGTGTGTGTGTGTGTGTGTGTTGTCGGTGTGTGTGTGTGTTGTGTGTGTGTGTGTGTTGTCAGTGTGTGTGTGTGTGTGTTGTCGGTGTGTGTGTGTGTGTTGTCGGTGTGTTGTCGGTGTGTGTGTGTGTTGTCGGTGTGTGTGTGTGTGTTGTCGGTGTGTGTGTGTGTGTTGTCGGTGTGTGTGTGTGTTGTGTGTGTGTGTGTGTTGTCAGTGTGTGTGTGTGTGTGTTGTCGGTGTGTGTGTGTGTGTGTGTGTGTGTGTCTTGTCGGTGTGTGTGTGTTGTCGTTGTGTGTGTGTGTGTGTGTGGTAGGTGTGTGTGTGTGTTGTCGGTGTGTGTGTGTGTGTGTTGTCGGTGTGTGTGTGTGTGTTGTCGGTGTGTGTGTGTGTGTGTGTGTGTGTTGTGTGTGTGTGTGTTGTCGGTGTGTGTGTGTGTGTGTGTTGTCGGTGTGTGTGTGTGTGTGTGTGTTGTCTGTGTGTGTGTGTTGTCGGTGTGTGTGTGTGTGTTGTCGGTGTGTGTGTGTGTTGTCAGTGTGTGTGTGTGTGTTGTCGGTGTGTGTGTGTGTGTGTGTGTTGTCGGTGTGTGTGTGTGTCTGTGTTGTCGGTGTGTGTGTGTGTGTGTGTTGTCGGTGTGTGTGTTTGTTGTCTGTGTGTGTGTGTGTTGTCGGTGTGTGTGTGTGTGTGTTGTCGTTGTGTGTGTGTGTGTGTGTGTTGTCGGTGTGTGTGTGTGTGTTGTCAGTGTGTGTGTGTGTGTTGTCGGTGTATGTGTGTGTGTGTGTTGTCGGTGTGTGTGTGTGTCTGTGTTGTCGGTGTGTGTGTGTGTGTGTGTGTGTGTGTTGTCGGTGTGTGTGTGTGTTGTCGGTGTGTGTGTGTGTTGTCTTTGTGTGTGTGTGTGTGTGTTGTCGGTGTGTGTGTGTGTGTTGTCGGTGTGTGTGTGTGTGTTGTCGGTGTGTGTGTGTGTGTGTGTGTCTTGTCGGTGTTTGTGTGTTGTCGTTGTGTGTGTGTGTGTGTGTTGTCGGTGTGTGTGTGTGTGTGTTGTCGGTGTGTGTGTGTGTGTGTTGTCGGTGTGTGTGTGTGTTGTCGGTGTGTGTGTGTGTTGTCGGTGTGTGTGTGTGTTGTTGGTGTGTGTGTGTGTTGTCGGTGTGTGTGTGTGTGTTGTCGGTGTGTGTGTGTGTGTGTTGTCGGTGTGTGTGTGTGTGTGTTGTCAGTGTGTGTGTGTGTGTTGTCGGTGTGTGTGTGTGTGTTGTGTGTGTGTGTGTGTGTGTGTGTGTGTGTGTGTGTGTGTGTGTGTGTGTTGTCGGTGTGTGTGTGTGTGTGTGTGTGTGTTGTCGGTGTGTGTGTGTGTTGTGTGTGTGTGTGTTGTCGGTGTGTGTGTGTGTGTGTTGTCGGTGTGTGTGTGTGTGTGTGTGTTGTCAGTGTGTGTGTGTGTTGTCGGTGTGTGTGTGTGTGTGTTGTCGGTGTGTGTGTGTGTGTGTGTTGTCGGTGTGTGTGTGTGTTGTGTGTGTGTGTGTGTTGTCAGTGTGTGTGTGTGTGTGTTGTCGGTGTGTGTGTGTGTGTGTTGTCGGTGTGTTGTCGGTGTGTGTGTGTGTTGTCGGTGTGTGTGTGTGTGTTGTCGGTGTGTGTGTGTGTGTGTGTTGTCGGTGTGTGTGTGTGTTGTGTGTGTGTGTGTGTTGTCAGTGTGTGTGTGTGTGTGTTGTCGGTGTGTGTGTGTGTGTGTGTGTGTGTGTCTTGTCGGTGTGTGTGTGTTGTCGTTGTGTGTGTGTGTGTGTGTGGTAGGTGTGTGTGTGTGTTGTCGGTATGTGTGTGTGTGTGTGTTGTCGGTGTGTGTGTGTGTTGTCGGTGTGTGTGTGTGTGTTGTCGGTGTGTGTGTGTTGTTGGTGTGTGTGTGTGTGTGTGTGTGTGTGTTGTCGGTGTGTGTATGTGTGTTGTCGGTGTGTGTGTGTGTGTGTTGTCGGTGTGTGTGTGTGTGTGTTGTCAGTGTGTGTGTGTGTTGTCGGTGTGTGTGTGTGTGTGTTGTCAGTGTGTGTGTGTGTGTTGTCGGTGTGTGTGTGTGTGTGTGTGTGTGTGTGTGTGTGTGTGTGTGTGTGTGTGTGTGTGTGTGTGTGTGTGTGTGTGTGTGTGTGTGTGTCGGTGTGTGTGTGTGTGTGTGTGTGTGTTGTCGGTGTGTGTGTGTGTTGTGTGTGTGTGTGTTGTCGGTGTGTGTGTGTGTGTGTTGTCGGTGTGTGTGTGTGTGTGTGTGTTGTCAGTGTGTGTGTGTGTGTGTTGTCGGTGTGTGTGTGTGTGTGTTGTCGGTGTGTGTGTGTGTGTGTGTTGTCGGTGTGTGTGTGTGTTGTGTGTGTGTGTGTGTTGTCAGTGTGTGTGTGTGTGTGTTGTCGGTGTGTGTGTGTGTGTTGTCGGTGTGTTGTCGGTGTGTGTGTGTGTTGTCGGTGTGTGTGTGTGTGTTGTCGGTGTGTGTGTGTGTGTTGTCGGTGTGTGTGTGTGTTGTGTGTGTGTGTGTGTTGTCAGTGTGTGTGTGTGTGTGTTGTCGGTGTGTGTGTGTGTGTGTGTGTGTGTGTCTTGTCGGTGTGTGTGTGTTGTCGTTGTGTGTGTGTGTGTGTGTGGTAGGTGTGTGTGTGTGTTGTCGGTGTGTGTGTGTGTGTGTTGTCGGTGTGTGTGTGTGTGTTGTCGGTGTGTGTGTGTGTGTGTGTGTGTGTGTGTGTGTGTGTGTTGTCGGTGTGTGTGTGTGTGTGTGTGTTGTCGGTGTGTGTGTGTGTGTGTGTGTTGTCTGTGTGTGTGTGTTGTCGGTGTGTGTGTGTGTGTTGTCGGTGTGTGTGTGTGTTGTCAGTGTGTGTGTGTGTGTTGTCGGTGTGTGTGTGTGTGTGTGTGTTGTCGGTGTGTGTGTGTGTCTGTGTTGTCGGTGTGTGTGTGTGTGTGTGTTGTCGGTGTGTGTGTTTGTTGTCTGTGTGTGTGTGTGTTGTCGGTGTGTGTGTGTGTGTGTTGTCGTTGTGTGTGTGTGTGTGTGTGTTGTCGGTGTGTGTGTGTGTGTTGTCAGTGTGTGTGTGTGTGTTGTCGGTGTATGTGTGTGTGTGTGTTGTCGGTGTGTGTGTGTGTCTGTGTTGTCGGTGTGTGTGTGTGTGTGTGTGTGTGTGTTGTCGGTGTGTGTGTGTGTTGTCGGTGTGTGTGTGTGTGTTGTCTTTGTGTGTGTGTGTGTGTGTTGTCGGTGTGTGTGTGTGTGTTGTCGGTGTGTGTGTGTGTGTTGTCGGTGTGTGTGTGTGTGTGTGTGTCTTGTCGGTGTTTGTGTGTTGTCGTTGTGTGTGTGTGTGTGTGTTGTCGGTGTGTGTGTGTGTGTGTTGTCGGTGTGTGTGTGTGTGTGTTGTCGGTGTGTGTGTGTGTTGTCGGTGTGTGTGTGTGTTGTCGGTGTGTGTGTGTGTTGTTGGTGTGTGTGTGTGTTGTCGGTGTGTGTGTGTGTGTTGTCGGTGTGTGTGTGTGTGTGTTGTCGGTGTGTGTGTGTGTGTGTTGTCAGTGTGTGTGTGTGTGTTGTCGGTGTGTGTGTGTGTGTGTGTGTGTGTGTGTGTGTGTGTGTGTGTGTGTGTGTGTGTGTGTGTGTGTGTTGTCGGTGTGTGTGTGTGTGTGTGTGTGTGTTGTCGGTGTGTGTGTGTGTTGTGTGTGTGTGTGTTGTCGGTGTGTGTGTGTGTGTGTTGTCGGTGTGTGTGTGTGTGTGTGTGTTGTCAGTGTGTGTGTGTGTTGTCGGTGTGTGTGTGTGTGTGTTGTCGGTGTGTGTGTGTGTGTGTGTTGTCGGTGTGTGTGTGTGTTGTGTGTGTGTGTGTGTTGTCAGTGTGTGTGTGTGTGTGTTGTCGGTGTGTGTGTGTGTGTGTTGTCGGTGTGTTGTCGGTGTGTGTGTGTGTTGTCGGTGTGTGTGTGTGTGTTGTCGGTGTGTGTGTGTGTGTGTGTTGTCGGTGTGTGTGTGTGTTGTGTGTGTGTGTGTGTTGTCAGTGTGTGTGTGTGTGTGTTGTCGGTGTGTGTGTGTGTGTGTGTGTGTGTGTCTTGTCGGTGTGTGTGTGTTGTCGTTGTGTGTGTGTGTGTGTGTGGTAGGTGTGTGTGTGTGTTGTCGGTATGTGTGTGTGTGTGTGTTGTCGGTGTGTGTGTGTGTTGTCGGTGTGTGTGTGTGTGTTGTCGGTGTGTGTGTGTTGTTGGTGTGTGTGTGTGTGTGTGTGTGTGTGTTGTCGGTGTGTGTATGTGTGTTGTCGGTGTGTGTGTGTGTGTGTTGTCGGTGTGTGTGTGTGTGTGTTGTCAGTGTGTGTGTGTGTTGTCGGTGTGTGTGTGTGTGTGTTGTGTGTGTGTGTGTGTGTGTGTGTGTGTGTGTGTGTTGTCGGTGTGTGTGTGTGAGTGTGTGTTGTCGGTGTGTGTGTGTGTGTGTGTTGTCGGTGTGTGTGTGTGTGTGTTGTCGGTGTGTGTGTGTGTGTGTTGTCGGTGTGTGTGTGTGTTGTGTGTGTGTGTGTTGTCGGTGTGTGTGTGTGTGTGTTGTCGGTGTGTGTGTGTGTGTGTTGTCGGTATGTGTGTGTTGTCGGTGTGTGTGTGTGTTGTCGGTGTGTGTGTGTGTGTGTTGTCGGTGTGTGATTGTGTGTGTGTTGTCGGTGTGTGTGTGTTGTCGGTGTGTGTGTTTGTGTTGTCGGTGTGTTGTCGGTGTGTGTGTGTGTGTGGTAGGTGTGTGTGTGTGTGTTGTCGGTGTGTGTGTGTGTGTGTTGTCGGTGTGTGTGTGTGTGTTGTCGGTGTGTGTGTGTGTGTGTGTGTCTTGTCGGTGTTTGTGTGTTGTCGTTGTGTGTGTGTGTGTGTGTGGTAGGTGTGTGTGTGTGTTGTCGGTGTGTGTGTGTGTGTGTTGTCGGTGTGTGTGTGTGTTGTCGGTGTGTGTGTGTGTTGTCGGTGTGTGTGTGTGTTGTTGGTGTGTGTGTGTGTTGTCGGTGTGTGTGTGTGTGTTGTCGGTGTGTGTGTGTGTGTTGTCGGTGTGTGTGTGTGTGTGTGTGTGTGGTGTGTGTGTGTGTGTGTGTGTGTGTGTGTGTGTGTGTGTTGTGTGTGTGTGTGTGTGTTGTCGGTGTGTGTGTGTGTGTGTGTGTGTGTGTGTTGTCGGTGTGTGTGTGTGTTGTGTGTGTGTGTTGTCGGTGTGTGTGTGTGTGTGTTGTCGGTGTGTGTGTGTGTGTGTGTGTTGTCAGTGTGTGTGTGTGTGTGTTGTCGGTGTGTGTGTGTGTGTGTTGTCGGTGTGTGTGTGTGTGTGTGTTGTCGGTGTGTGTGTGTGTTGTGTGTGTGTGTGTGTTGTCAGTGTGTGTGTGTGTGTGTTGTCGGTGTGTGTGTGTGTGTGTTGTCGGTGTGTTGTCGGTGTGTGTGTGTGTTGTCGGTGTGTGTGTGTGTGTTGTCGGTGTGTGTGTGTGTGTGTGTTGTCGGTGTGTGTGTGTGTTGTGTGTGTGTGTGTGTTGTCAGTGTGTGTGTGTGTGTGTTGTCGGTGTGTGTGTGTGTGTGTGTGTGTGTCTTGTCGGTGTGTGTGTGTTGTCGTTGTGTGTGTGTGTGTGTGTGGTAGGTGTGTGTGTGTGTTGTCGGTATGTGTGTGTGTGTGTGTTGTCGGTGTGTGTGTGTGTTGTCGGTGTGTGTGTGTGTGTTGTCGGTGTGTGTGTGTTGTTGGTGTGTGTGTGTGTGTGTGTGTGTTGTCGGTGTGTGTATGTGTGTTGTCGGTGTGTGTGTGTGTGTGTTGTCGGTGTGTGTGTGTGTGTGTTGTCAGTGTGTGTGTGTGTGTTGTCGGTGTGTGTGTGTGTGTGTGTGTGTGTGTGTGTGTGTGTGTGTGTGTGTGTGTGTGTGTGTGTGTGTGTGTTGTCGGTGTGTGTGTGTGTGTGTTGTCGGTGTGTGTGTGTGTGTGTGTTGTCGGTGTGTGTGTGTGTGTGTTGTCGGTGTGTGTGTGTGTGTGTTGTCGGTGTGTGTGTGTGTTGTGTGTGTGTGTGTTGTCGGTGTGTGTGTGTGTGTGTTGTCGGTGTGTGTGTGTGTTGTCGGTGTGTGTGTGTGTTGTCGGTATGTGTGTGTTGTCGGAGTGTGTGTGTGTTGTCGGTGTGTGTGTGTGTGTGTTGTCGGTGTGTGATTGTGTGTGTGTTGTCGGTGTGTGTGTGTTGTCGGTGTGTGTGTGTGTGTTGTCGGTGTGTTGTCGGTGTGTGTGTGTGTGTGGTAGGTGTGTGTGTGTGTGTTGTCGGTGTGTGTGTGTGTGTGTTGTCGGTGTGGTGTGTGTGTGTTGTCGGTGTGTGTGTGTGTGTGTGTGTGTGTTGTGTGTGTGTGTGTTGTCGGTGTGTGTGTGTGTGTGTGTTGTCGGTGTGTGTGTGTGTGTGTGTGTGTGTTGTGTGTGTGTGTGTTGTCGGTGTGTGTGTGTGTGTGTGTTGTCGTGTGTGTGTGTGTGTGTGTGTGTTGTCAGTGTGTGTGTGTGTGTTGTCGGTGTGTGTGTGTGTGTGTGTGTTGTCGGTGTGTGTGTGTGTCTGTGTTGTCTGTGTGTGTGTGTGTGTGTGTTGTCGGTGTGTGTGTTTGTTGTCTGTGTGTGTGTGTGTTGTCGGTGTGTGTGTGTGTTGTCGTTGTGTGTGTGTGTGTGTGTGTTGTCGGTGTGTGTGTGTGTGTTGTCAGTGTGTGTGTGTGTGTTGTCGGTGGTGTGTGTGTGTGTGTTGTCGGTGTGTGTGTGTGTCTGTGTTGTCGGTGTGTGTGTGTGTGTGTGTGTGTGTTGTCGGTGTGTGTGTGTGTTGTCGGTGTGTGTGTGTGTGTTGTCTTTGTGTGTGTGTGTGTGTGTTGTCGGTGTGTGTGTGTGTGTTGTCGGTGTGTGTGTGTGTGTTGTCGGTGTGTGTGTGTGTGTGTGTGTCTTGTCGGTGTTTGTGTGTTGTCGTTGTGTGTGTGTGTGTGTGTGGTAGGTGTGTGTGTGTGTTGTCGGTGTGTGTGTGTGTGTGTTGTCGGTGTGTGTGTGTGTTGTCGGTGTGTGTGTGTGTTGTCGGTGTGTGTGTGTGTTGTTGGTGTGTGTGTGTTGTCGGTGTGTGTGTGTGTGTTGTCGGTGTGTGTGTGTGTGTGTGTGTTGTCGGTGTGTGTGTGTGTGTGTTGTCAGTGTGTGTGTGTGTGTTGTCGGTGTGTGTGTGTGTGTGTGTGTGTGTGTGTGTGTGTGTGTGTGTGTGTGTGTGTGTGTGTGTGTGTGTGTGTGTGTGTGTGTGTGTGTGTGTGTGTGTTGTCGGTGTGTGTGTGTGTGTGTGTGTTGTCGGTGTGTGTGTGTGTTGTGTGTGTGTGTGTTGTCGGTGTGTGTGTGTGTGTGTTGTCGGTGTGTGTGTGTGTGTGTGTGTTGTCAGTGTGTGTGTGTGTGTGTTGTCCGGTGTGTGTGTGTGTGTTGTCGGTGTGTGTGTGTGTGTGTGTTGTCGGTGTGTGTGTGTGTTGTGTGTGTGTGTGTTGTCGGTGTGTGTGTGTGTGTTATCGGTGTGTGTGTGTGTGTGTGTGTGTTGTCGGTGTGTGTGTGTGTGTGTGTGTTGTCGGTGTGTGTGTGTGTGTGTGTTGTCGGTATATGTGTGTTGTCGGTGCGTGTGTGTGTGTGTTGTCGGTGTGTGTGTGTGTGTGTTGTCGGTGTGTGTGTGTGTGTGTGTTGTCGGTGTGTGTGTGTGTGTGTGTTGTCGGTGTGTGTGTGTTGTCGGTGTGTGTGTGTGTGTTGTCGGTGTGTTGTCGGTGTGTGTGTGTGTTGTCGGTGTGTGTGTGTGTGTTGTCGGTGTGTGTGTGTGTTGTGTGTGTGTGTGTGTTGTCAGTGTGTGTGTGTGTGTGTTGTCGGTGTGTGTGTGTGTGTGTGTGTGTGCGTGTGTCTTGTCGGTGTGTGTGTGTTGTCGTTGTGTGTGTGTGTGTGTGTGGTAGGTGTGTGTGTGTGTTGTCGGTATGTGTGTGTGTGTGTTGTCGGTGTGTGTGTGTGTTGTCGGTGTGTGTGTGTGTGTTGTCGGTGTGTGTGTGTTGTTGGTGTGTGTGTGTGTGTGTGTGTGTTGTCGGTGTGTGTATGTGTGTTGTCGGTGTGTGTGTGTGTGTGTTGTCGGTGTGTGTGTGTGTGTGTTGTCAGTGTGTGTGTGTGTGTTGTCGGTGTGTGTGTGTGTGTGTGTGTGTGTGTGTGTGTGTGTGTGTGTGTGTGTGTGTGTGTTGTCGGTGTGTGTGTGTGAGTGTGTGTTGTCGGTGTGTGTGTGTGTGTGTGTTGTCGGTGTGTGTGTGTGTGTGTTGTCGGTGTGTGTGTGTGTGTTGTCGGTGTGTGTGTGTGTTGTGTGTGTGTGTGTGTTGTCGGTGTGTGTGTGTGTGTGTTGTCGGTGTGTGTGTGTGTTGTCGGTGTGTGTGTGTGTGTGTTGTCGGTATGTGTGTGTTGTCGGTGTGTGTGTGTGTTGTCGGTGTGTGTGTGTGTGTGTTGTCGGTGTGTGATTGTGTGTGTGTTGTCGGTGTGTGTGTGTTGTCGGTGTGTGTGTGTGTGTTGTCGGTGTGTTGTCGGTGTGTGTGTGTGTGTGGTAGGTGTGTGTGTGTGTGTTGTCGGTGTGTGTGTGTGTGTGTTGTCGGTGTGTGTGTGTGTGTTGTCGGTGTGTGTGTGTGTGTGTGTGTGTTGTGTGTGTGTGTGTTGTCGGTGTGTGTGTGTGTGTGTGTTGTCGGTGTGTGTGTGTGTGTGTGTGTTGTCTGTGTGTGTGTGTTGTCGGTGTGTGTGTGTGTGTTGTCGGTGTGTGTGTGTGTTGTCAGTGTGTGTGTGTTGTCGGTGTGTGTGTGTGTGTGTGTGTTGTCGGTGTGTGTGTGTGTCTGTGTTGTCGGTGTGTGTGTGTGTGTGTGTTGTCGGTGTGTGTGTTTGTTGTCTGTGTGTGTGTGTGTTGTCGGTGTGTGTGTGTGTTGTCGTTGTGTGTGTGTGTGTGTGTGTTGTCGGTGTGTGTGTGTGTGTTGTCAGTGTGTGTGTGTGTGTTGTCGGTGTGTGTGTGTGTGTGTGTTGTCGGTGTGTGTGTGTGTCTGTGTTGTCGGTGTGTGTGTGTGTGTGTGTGTGTGTGTTGTCGGTGTGTGTGTGTGTTGTCGGTGTGTGTGTGTGTGTTGTCTTTGTGTGTGTGTGTGTGTTGTCGGTGTGTGTGTGTGTGTTGTCGGTGTGTGTGTGTGTGTTGTCGGTGTGTGTGTGTGTGTGTCTTGTCGGTGTTTGTGTGTTGTCGTTGTGTGTGTGTGTGTGTGTGGTAGGTGTGTGTGTGTGTTGTCGGTGTGTGTGTGTGTGTGTTGTCGGTGTGTGTGTGTGTTGTCGGTGTGTGTGTGTGTTGTCGGTGTGTGTGTGTGTTGTTGGTGTGTGTGTGTGTGTTGTCGGTGTGTGTGTGTGTGTTGTCGTTGTGTGTGTGTGTGTGTGTGTTGTCGGTGTGTGTGTGTGTGTGTTGTCAGTGTGTGTGTGTGTGTTGTCGGTGTGTGTGTGTGTGTGTGTGTGTGTGTGTGTGTGTGTGTGTGTGTGTGTGTGTGTGTGTGTCGGTGTGTGTGTGTGTGTGTGTGTGTGTGTGTGTGTTGTCGGTGTGTGTGTGTGTTGTGTGTGTGTGTGTTGTCGGTGTGTGTGTGTGTGTGTGTGTTGTCAGTGTGTGTGTGTGTGTGTGTTGTCGGTGTGTGTGTGTGTGTGTGTTGTCGGTGTGTGTGTGTGTGTGTGTTGTCGGTGTGTGTGTGTGTTGTGTGTGTGTGTGTGTTGTCAGTGTGTGTGTGTGTGTGTTGTCGGTGTGTGTGTGTGTGTGTTGTCGGTGTGTTGTCGGTGTGTGTGTGTGTTGTCGGTGTGTGTGTGTGTGTTGTCGGTGTGTGTGTGTGTGTGTGTTGTCGGTGTGTGTGTGTGTTGTGTGTGTGTGTGTGTTGTCAGTGTGTGTGTGTGTGTGTTGTCGGTGTGTGTGTGTGTGTGTGTGTGTGTGTGTCTTGTCGGTGTGTGTGTGTTGTCGTTGTGTGTGTGTGTGTGTGTGGTAGGTGTGTGTGTGTGTTGTCGGTATGTGTGTGTGTGTGTGTTGTCGGTGTGTGTGTGTGTTGTCGGTGTGTGTGTGTGTGTTGTCGGTGTGTGTGTGTTGTTGGTGTGTGTGTGTGTGTGTGTGTGTTGTCGGTGTGTGTATGTGTGTTGTCGGTGTGTGTGTGTGTGTTGTCGGTGTGTGTGTGTGTGTGTTGTCAGTGTGTGTGTGTGTTGTCGGTGTGTGTGTGTGTGTGTGTGTGTGTGTGTGTGTGTGTGTGTGTGTGTGTGTGTGTGTGTGTGTGTGTGTGTTGTCGGTGTGTGTGTGTGAGTGTGTGTTGTCGGTGTGTGTGTGTGTGTGTGTTGTCGGTGTGTGTGTGTGTGTGTTGTCGGTGTGTGTGTGTGTGTGTTGTCGGTGTGTGTGTGTGTTGTGTGTGTGTGTGTTGTCGGTGTGTGTGTGTGTGTGTTGTCGGTGTGTGTGTGTGTTGTCGGTGTGTGTGTGTGTGTGTTGTCGGTATGTGTGTGTTGTCGGTGTGTGTGTGTGTTGTCGGTGTGTGTGTGTGTGTGTTGTCGGTGTGTGATTGTGTGTGTGTTGTCGGTGTGTGTGTGTTGTCGGTGTGTGTGTGTGTGTTGTCGGTGTGTTGTCGGTGTGTGTGTGTGTGTGTGGTAGGTGTGTGTGTGTGTGTTGTCGGTGTGTGTGTGTGTTGTCGGTGTGTGTGTGTGTGTTGTCGGTGTGTGTGTGTGTGTGTGTGTGTGTTGTGTGTGTGTGTGTTGTCGGTGTGTGTGTGTGTGTGTGTTGTCGGTGTGTGTGTGTGTGTGTGTGTGTGTTGTGTGTGTGTGTGTTGTCGGTGTGTGTGTGTGTGTGTGTTGTCGGTGTGTGTGTGTGTGTGTGTGTTGTCAGTGTGTGTGTGTGTGTTGTCGGTGTGTGTGTGTGTGTGTGTGTTGTCGGTGTGTGTGTGTGTCTGTGTTGTCTGTGTGTGTGTGTGTGTGTGTTGTCGGTGTGTGTGTTTGTTGTCTGTGTGTGTGTGTGTTGTCGGTGTGTGTGTGTGTTGTCGTTGTGTGTGTGTGTGTGTGTGTGTTGTCGGTGTGTGTGTGTGTGTTGTCAGTGTGTGTGTGTGTGTTGTCGGTGTGTGTGTGTGTGTGTGTTGTCGGTGTGTGTGTGTGTCTGTGTTGTCGGTGTGTGTGTGTGTGTGTGTGTGTGTTGTCGGTGTGTGTGTGTGTTGTCGGTGTGTGTGTGTGTGTTGTCTTTGTGTGTGTGTGTGTGTGTTGTCGGTGTGTGTGTGTTGTCGGTGTGTGTGTGTGTGTTGTCGGTGTGTGTGTGTGTGTGTGTGTCTTGTCGGTGTTTGTGTGTTGTCGTTGTGTGTGTGTGTGTGTGTGGTAGGTGTGTGTGTGTGTTGTCGGTGTGTGTGTGTGTGTGTTGTCGGTGTGTGTGTGTGTTGTCGGTGTGTGTGTGTGTTGTCGGTGTGTGTGTGTGTTGTTGGTGTGTGTGTGTGTTGTCGGTGTGTGTGTGTGTGTTGTCGGTGTGTGTGTGTGTGTGTGTGTTGTCGGTGTGTGTGTGTGTGTGTTGTCAGTGTGTGTGTGTTTGTTGTCAGTGTGTGTGTGTGTGTGTGTGTGTATGTGTGTGTGTGTGTGTGTGTGTGTGTGTTGTCGGTGTGTGTGTGTGTGTGTGTGTGTGTGTGTTGTCGGTGTGTGTGTGTGTTGTGTGTGTGTGTGTTGTCGGTGTGTGTGTGTGTGTGTTGTCGGTGTGTGTGTGTGTGTGTTGTCGGTGTGTGTGTGTGTTGTGTGTGTGTGTGTTGTCGGTGTGTGTGTGTGTGTGTTGTCGGTGTGTGTGTGTGTTGTCGGTGTGTGTGTGTGTGTGTTGTCGGTATGTGTGTGTTGTCGGTGTGTGTGTGTGTTGTCGGTGTGTGTGTGTGTGTGTGTTGTCGGTGTGTGTGTGTGTGTTGTCGGTGTGTGTGTGTGTGTGTGTGTGTGTTGTGTGTGTGTGTGTTGTCAGTGTGTGTGTGTGTGTGTGTTGTCGGTGTGTGTGTGTGTGTGTCTGTTGTCTGTGTGTGTGTGTTGTCGGTGTGTGTGTGTGTGTTGTCGGTGTGTGTGTGTGTTGTCAGTGTGTGTGTGTTGTCGGTGTGTGTGTGTGTGTGTGTGTTGTCGGTGTGTGTGTGTGTCTGTGTTGTCGGTGTGTGTGTGTGTGTGTGTTGTCGGTGTGTGTGTTTGTTGTCTGTGTGTGTGTGTGTTGTCGGTGTGTGTGTGTGTTGTCGTTGTGTGTGTGTGTGTGTGTGTTGTCGGTGTGTGTGTGTGTGTTGTCAGTGTGTGTGTGTGTGTTGTCGGTGTGTGTGTGTGTGTGTGTTGTCGGTGTGTGTGTGTGTCTGTGTTGTCGGTGTGTGTGTGTGTGTGTGTGTGTGTGTGTCGGTGTGTGTGTGTGTTGTCGGTGTGTGTGTGTGTGTTGTCTTTGTGTGTGTGTGTGTGTTGTCGGTGTGTGTGTGTGTGTTGTCGGTGTGTGTGTGTGTGTTGTCGGTGTGTGTGTGTGTGTGTCTTGTCGGTGTTTGTGTGTTGTCGTTGTGTGTGTGTGTGTGTGTGGTAGGTGTGTGTGTGTGTTGTCGGTGTGTGTGTGTGTGTGTTGTCGGTGTGTGTGTGTGTTGTCGGTGTGTGTGTGTGTGTTGTCGGTGTGTGTGTGTTGTTGGTGTGTGTGTGTGTGTGTGTGTGTTGTCGGTGTGTGTATGTGTGTTGTCGGTGTGTGTGTGTGTGTTGTCGGTGTGTGTGTGTGTGTGTTGTCAGTGTGTGTGTGTGTTGTCGGTGTGTGTGTGTGTGTGTGTGTGTGTGTGTGTGTGTGTGTGTGTGTGTGTGTGTGTGTGTGTGTCGGTGTGTGTGTGTGAGTGTGTGTTGTCGGTGTGTGTGTGTGTGTGTGTTGTCGGTGTGTGTGTGTGTGTGTTGTCGGTGTGTGTGTGTGTGTGTTGTCGGTGTGTGTGTGTGTTGTGTGTGTGTGTGTTGTCGGTGTGTGTGTGTGTGTGTTGTCGGTGTGTGTGTGTGTTGTCGGTGTGTGTGTGTGTGTGTTGTCGGTATGTGTGTGTTGTCGGTGTGTGTGTGTGTTGTCGGTGTGTGTGTGTGTGTGTTGTCGGTGTGTGATTGTGTGTGTGTTGTCGGTGTGTGTGTGTTGTCGGTGTGTGTGTGTGTGTGTGTGTGTGTGTTGTGTGTGTGTGTGTTGTCAGTGTGTGTGTGTGTGTGTGTTGTCGGTGTGTGTGTGTGTGTGTCTGTTGTCTGTGTGTGTGTGTTGTCGGTGTGTGTGTGTGTGTTGTCGGTGTGTGTGTGTGTTGTCAGTGTGTGTGTGTTGTCGGTGTGTGTGTGTGTGTGTGTGTTGTCGGTGTGTGTGTGTGTCTGTGTTGTCGGTGTGTGTGTGTGTGTGTGTTGTCGGTGTGTGTGTTTGTTGTCTGTGTGTGTGTGTGTTGTCGGTGTGTGTGTGTGTTGTCGTTGTGTGTGTGTGTGTGTGTGTTGTCGGTGTGTGTGTGTGTGTTGTCAGTGTGTGTGTGTGTGTTGTCGGTGTGTGTGTGTGTGTGTGTTGTCGGTGTGTGTGTGTGTCTGTGTTGTCGGTGTGTGTGTGTGTGTGTGTGTGTGTGTTGTCGGTGTGTGTGTGTGTTGTCGGTGTGTGTGTGTGTGTTGTCTTTGTGTGTGTGTGTGTGTTGTCGGTGTGTGTGTGTGTGTTGTCGGTGTGTGTGTGTGTGTTGTCGGTGTGTGTGTGTGTGTGTCTTGTCGGTGTTTGTGTGTTGTCGTTGTGTGTGTGTGTGTGTGTGGTAGGTGTGTGTGTGTGTTGTCGGTGTGTGTGTGTGTGTGTTGTCGGTGTGTGTGTGTGTTGTCGGTGTGTGTGTGTGTGTTGTCGGTGTGTGTGTGTTGTTGGTGTGTGTGTGTGTGTGTGTGTGTTGTCGGTGTGTGTATGTGTGTTGTCGGTGTGTGTGTGTGTGTTGTCGGTGTGTGTGTGTGTGTGTTGTCAGTGTGTGTGTGTGTTGTCGGTGTGTGTGTGTGTGTGTGTGTGTGTGTGTGTGTGTGTGTGTGTGTGTGTGTGTGTGTGTGTGTGTTGTCGGTGTGTGTGTGTGAGTGTGTGTTGTCGGTGTGTGTGTGTGTGTGTGTTGTCGGTGTGTGTGTGTGTGTGTTGTCGGTGTGTGTGTGTGTGTGTTGTCGGTGTGTGTGTGTGTTGTGTGTGTGTGTGTTGTCGGTGTGTGTGTGTGTGTGTTGTCGGTGTGTGTGTGTGTTGTCGGTGTGTGTGTGTGTGTGTTGTCGGTATGTGTGTGTTGTCGGTGTGTGTGTGTGTTGTCGGTGTGTGTGTGTGTGTGTTGTCGGTGTGTGATTGTGTGTGTGTTGTCGGTGTGTGTGTGTTGTCGGTGTGTGTGTGTGTGTTGTCGGTGTGTTGTCGGTGTGTGTGTGTGTGTGTGGTAGGTGTGTGTGTGTGTGTTGTCGGTGTGTGTGTGTGTGTGTTGTCGGTGTGTGTGTGTGTGTTGTCGGTGTGTGTGTGTGTGTGTGTGTGTGTTGTGTGTGTGTGTGTTGTCGGTGTGTGTGTGTGTGTGTGTTGTCGGTGTGTGTGTGTGTGTGTGTGTGTCTTGTGTGTGTGTGTGTGTTGTCGGTGTGTGTGTGTGTGTGTGTTGTCGGTGTGTGTGTGTGTGTGTGTGTTGTCAGTGTGTGTGTGTGTGTTGTCGGTGTGTGTGTGTGTGTGTGTGTTGTCGGTGTGTGTGTGTGTCTGTGTTGTCTGTGTGTGTGTGTGTGTGTGTTGTCGGTGTGTGTGTTTGTTGTCTGTGTGTGTGTGTGTTGTCGGTGTGTGTGTGTGTTGTCGTTGTGTGTGTGTGTGTGTGTGTGTTGTCGGTGTGTGTGTGTGTGTTGTCAGTGTGTGTGTGTGTGTTGTCGGTGTGTGTGTGTGTGTGTGTTGTCGGTGTGTGTGTGTGTCTGTGTTGTCGGTGTGTGTGTGTGTGTGTGTGTGTGTTGTCGGTGTGTGTGTGTGTTGTCGGTGTGTGTGTGTGTGTTGTCTTTGTGTGTGTGTGTGTGTGTTGTCGGTGTGTGTGTGTTGTCGGTGTGTGTGTGTGTGTTGTCGGTGTGTGTGTGTGTGTGTGTGTCTTGTCGGTGTTTGTGTGTTGTCGTTGTGTGTGTGTGTGTGTGTGGTAGGTGTGTGTGTGTGTTGTCGGTGTGTGTGTGTGTGTTGTCGGTGTGTGTGTGTGTTGTCGGTGTGTGTGTGTGTTGTCGGTGTGTGTGTGTGTTGTTGGTGTGTGTGTGTGTTGTCGGTGTGTGTGTGTGTGTTGTCGGTGTGTGTGTGTGTGTGTGTGTTGTCGGTGTGTGTGTGTGTGTGTTGTCAGTGTGTGTGTGTTTGTTGTCGGTGTGTGTGTGTGTGTGTGTGTGTATGTGTGTGTGTGTGTGTGTGTGTGTGTGTGTGTTGTCGGTGTGTGTGTGTGTGTGTGTGTGTGTTGTCGGTGTGTGTGTGTGTGTTGTCGGTGTGTGTGTGTGTGTGTGTGTTGTCGGTGTGTGTGTGTGTGTGTTGTCAGTGTGTGTGTGTTTGTTGTCGGTGTGTGTGTGTGTGTGTGTGTGTATGTGTGTGTGTGTGTGTGTGTGTGTGTGTGTGTTGTCGGTGTGTGTGTGTGTGTGTGTGTGTGTGTGTTGTCGGTGTGTGTGTGTGTTGTGTGTGTGTGTGTGTGTGTGTGTGTTGTCAGTGTGTGTGTGTGTGTGTTGTCAGTGTGTGTGTGTTTGTTGTCGGTGTGTGTGTGTGTGTGTGTGTGTATGTGTGTGTGTGTGTGTGTGTGTGTGTGTTGTCGGTGTGTGTGTGTGTGTGTGTGTGTGTGTGTTGTCGGTGTGTGTGTGTGTTGTGTGTGTGTGTGTGTTGTCGGTGTGTGTGTGTGTGTGTTGTCGGTGTGTGTGTGTGTGTGTTGTCGGTGTGTGTGTGTGTTGTGTGTGTGTGTGTTGTCGGTGTGTGTGTGTGTGTGTTGTCGGTGTGTGTGTGTGTTGTCGGTGTGTGTGTGTGTGTGTTGTCGGTATGTGTGTGTTGTCGGTGTGTGTGTGTGTTGTCGGTGTGTGTGTGTGTGTGTTGTCGGTGTGTGTGTGTGTGTTGTCGGTGTGTGTGTGTGTGTGTGTGTGTGTGTTGTGTGTGTGTGTGTTGTCGGTGTGTGTGTGTGTGTGTGTTGTCGGTGTGTGTGTGTGTGTGTGTGTTGTCTGTGTGTGTGTGTTGTCGGTGTGTGTGTGTGTGTTGTCGGTGTGTGTGTGTGTTGTCAGTGTGTGTGTGTTGTCGGTGTGTGTGTGTGTGTGTGTGTTGTCGGTGTGTGTGTGTGTCTGTGTTGTCGGTGTGTGTGTGTGTGTGTGTTGTCGGTGTGTGTGTTTGTTGTCTGTGTGTGTGTGTGTTGTCGGTGTGTGTGTGTGTTGTCGTTGTGTGTGTGTGTGTGTGTGTTGTCGGTGTGTGTGTGTGTGTTGTCAGTGTGTGTGTGTGTGTTGTCGGTGTGTGTGTGTGTGTGTGTTGTCGGTGTGTGTGTGTGTCTGTGTTGTCGGTGTGTGTGTGTGTGTGTGTGTGTGTGTTGTCGGTGTGTGTGTGTGTTGTCGGTGTGTGTGTGTGTGTTGTCTTTGTGTGTGTGTGTGTGTTGTCGGTGTGTGTGTGTGTGTTGTCGGTGTGTGTGTGTGTGTTGTCGGTGTGTGTGTGTGTGTGTCTTGTCGGTGTTTGTGTGTTGTCGTTGTGTGTGTGTGTGTGTGTGGTAGGTGTGTGTGTGTGTTGTCGGTGTGTGTGTGTGTGTGTTGTCGGTGTGTGTGTGTGTTGTCGGTGTGTGTGTGTGTGTTGTCGGTGTGTGTGTGTTGTTGGTGTGTGTGTGTGTGTGTGTGTGTTGTCGGTGTGTGTATGTGTGTTGTCGGTGTGTGTGTGTGTGTTGTCGGTGTGTGTGTGTGTGTGTTGTCAGTGTGTGTGTGTGTTGTCGGTGTGTGTGTGTGTGTGTGTGTGTGTGTGTGTGTGTGTGTGTGTGTGTGTGTGTGTGTGTGTTGTCGGTGTGTGTGTGTGAGTGTGTGTTGTCGGTGTGTGTGTGTGTGTGTGTGTTGTCGGTGTGTGTGTGTGTGTGTTGTCGGTGTGTGTGTGTGTGTGTTGTCGGTGTGTGTGTGTGTTGTGTGTGTGTGTGTTGTCGGTGTGTGTGTGTGTGTGTTGTCGGTGTGTGTGTGTGTGTTGTCGGTGTGTGTGTGTGTGTGTTGTCGGTATGTGTGTGTTGTCGGTGTGTGTGTGTGTTGTCGGTGTGTGTGTGTGTGTGTTGTCGGTGTGTGATTGTGTGTGTGTTGTCGGTGTGTGTGTGTTGTCGGTGTGTGTGTGTGTGTTGTCGGTGTGTTGTCGGTGTGTGTGTGTGTGTGTGGTAGGTGTGTGTGTGTGTGTTGTCGGTGTGTGTGTGTGTGTGTTGTCGGTGTGTGTGTGTGTGTTGTCGGTGTGTGTGTGTGTGTGTGTGTGTGTTGTGTGTGTGTGTGTTGTCGGTGTGTGTGTGTGTGTGTGTTGTCGGTGTGTGTGTGTGTGTGTGTGTGTGTTGTGTGTGTGTGTGTGTTGTCGGTGTGTGTGTGTGTGTGTGTTGTCGGTGTGTGTGTGTGTGTGTGTGTTGTCAGTGTGTGTGTGTGTGTTGTCGGTGTGTGTGTGTGTGTGTGTGTTGTCGGTGTGTGTGTGTGTCTGTGTTGTCTGTGTGTGTGTGTGTGTGTGTTGTCGGTGTGTGTGTTTGTTGTCTGTGTGTGTGTGTGTTGTCGGTGTGTGTGTGTGTTGTCGTTGTGTGTGTGTGTGTGTGTGTGTTGTCGGTGTGTGTGTGTGTGTTGTCAGTGTGTGTGTGTGTGTTGTCGGTGTGTGTGTGTGTGTGTGTTGTCGGTGTGTGTGTGTGTCTGTGTTGTCGGTGTGTGTGTGTGTGTGTGTGTGTTGTCGGTGTGTGTGTGTGTTGTCGGTGTGTGTGTGTGTGTTGTCTTTGTGTGTGTGTGTGTGTGTTGTCGGTGTGTGTGTGTTGTCGGTGTGTGTGTGTGTGTTGTCGGTGTGTGTGTGTGTGTGTGTGTCTTGTCGGTGTTTGTGTGTTGTCGTTGTGTGTGTGTGTGTGTGTGGTAGGTGTGTGTGTGTGTTGTCGGTGTGTGTGTGTGTTGTCGGTGTGTGTGTGTGTTGTCGGTGTGTGTGTGTGTTGTCGGTGTGTGTGTGTGTTGTTGGTGTGTGTGTGTGTTGTCGGTGTGTGTGTGTGTGTTGTCGGTGTGTGTGTGTGTGTGTGTGTTGTCGGTGTGTGTGTGTGTGTGTTGTCAGTGTGTGTGTGTTTGTTGTCGGTGTGTGTGTGTGTGTGTGTGTGTATGTGTGTGTGTGTGTGTGTGTGTGTGTGTGTGTTGTCGGTGTGTGTGTGTGTGTGTGTGTGTGTGTGTTGTCGGTGTGTGTGTGTGTTGTGTGTGTGTGTGTTGTCGGTGTGTGTGTGTGTGTGTTGTCGGTGTGTGTGTGTGTGTGTTGTCGGTGTGTGTGTGTGTTGTGTGTGTGTGTGTTGTCGGTGTGTGTGTGTGTGTGTTGTCGGTGTGTGTGTGTGTTGTCGGTGTGTGTGTGTGTGTGTTGTCGGTATGTGTGTGTTGTCGGTGTGTGTGTGTGTGTTGTCGGTGTGTGTGTGTGTGTGTTGTCGGTGTGTGTGTGTGTGTTGTCGGTGTGTGTGTGTGTGTGTGTGTGTGTTGTGTGTGTGTGTGTTGTCGGTGTGTGTGTGTGTGTGTTGTCGGTGTGTGTGTGTGTGTGTGTGTTGTCTGTGTGTGTGTGTTGTCGGTGTGTGTGTGTGTGTTGTCGGTGTGTGTGTGTGTTGTCAGTGTGTGTGTGTTGTCGGTGTGTGTGTGTGTGTGTGTGTTGTCGGTGTGTGTGTGTGTCTGTGTTGTCGGTGTGTGTGTGTGTGTGTGTTGTCGGTGTGTGTGTTTGTTGTCTGTGTGTGTGTGTGTTGTCGGTGTGTGTGTGTGTTGTCGTTGTGTGTGTGTGTGTGTGTGTTGTCGGTGTGTGTGTGTGTGTTGTCAGTGTGTGTGTGTGTGTTGTCGGTGTGTGTGTGTGTGTGTGTTGTCGGTGTGTGTGTGTGTCTGTGTTGTCGGTGTGTGTGTGTGTGTGTGTGTGTGTGTGTTGTCGGTGTGTGTGTGTGTTGTCGGTGTGTGTGTGTGTGTTGTCTTTGTGTGTGTGTGTGTGTTGTCGGTGTGTGTGTGTTTGTGTTGTCGGTGTGTGTGTGTGTGTTGTCGGTGTGTGTGTGTGTGTGTCTTGTCGGTGTTTGTGTGTTGTCGTTGTGTGTGTGTGTGTGTGTGGTAGGTGTGTGTGTGTGTTGTCGGTGTGTGTGTGTGTGTGTTGTCGGTGTGTGTGTGTGTTGTCGGTGTGTGTGTGTGTTGTCGGTGTGTGTGTGTGTTGTTGGTGTGTGTGTGTGTTGTCGGTGTGTGTGTGTGTGTTGTCGTTGTGTGTGTGTGTGTGTGTGTTGTCGGTGTGTGTGTGTGTGTGTGTTGTCAGTGTGTGTGTGTGTGTTGTCGGTGTGTGTGTGTGTGTGTGTGTGTGTGTGTGTGTGTGTGTGTGTGTGTGTGTGTGTGTGTGTGTGTTGTCGGTGTGTGTGTGTGTGTGTGTGTGTGTGTGTGTGTGTGTGTGTGTTGTCGGTGTGTGTGTGTGTTGTGTGTGTGTGTGTTGTCGGTGTGTGTGTGTGTGTGTGTGTTGTCAGTGTGTGTGTGTGTGTGTGTTGTCGGTGTGTGTGTGTGTGTGTTGTCGGTGTGTGTGTGTGTGTGTGTTGTCGGTGTGTGTGTGTGTTGTGTGTGTGTGTGTGTTGTCAGTGTGTGTGTGTGTGTGTTGTCGGTGTGTGTGTGTGTGTGTTGTCGGTGTGTTGTCGGTGTGTGTGTGTGTTGTCGGTGTGTGTGTGTGTGTTGTCGGTGTGTGTGTGTGTGTGTGTTGTCGGTGTGTGTGTGTGTTGTGTGTGTGTGTGTGTTGTCAGTGTGTGTGTGTGTGTGTTGTCGGTGTATGTGTGTGTGTGTGTGTGTGTGTCTTGTCGGTGTGTGTGTGTTGTCGTTGTGTGTGTGTGTGTGTGTGGTAGGTGTGTGTGTGTGTTGTCGGTATGTGTGTGTGTGTGTGTTGTCGGTGTGTGTGTGTGTTGTCGGTGTGTGTGTGTGTGTTGTCGGTGTGTGTGTGTTGTTGGTGTGTGTGTGTGTGTGTGTGTTGTCGGTGTGTGTATGTGTGTTGTCGGTGTGTGTGTGTGTGTGTGTTGTCGGTGTGTGTGTGTGTGTGTTGTCAGTGTGTGTGTGTGTTGTCGGTGTGTGTGTGTGTGTGTGTGTGTGTGTGTGTGTGTGTGTGTGTGTGTGTGTGTGTGTGTTGTCGGTGTGTGTGTGTGAGTGTGTGTTGTCGGTGTGTGTGTGTGTGTGTGTTGTCGGTGTGTGTGTGTGTGTGTTGTCGGTGTGTGTGTGTGTGTGTTGTCGGTGTGTGTGTGTGTTGTGTGTGTGTGTGTTGTCGGTGTGTGTGTGTGTATGTTGTCGGTGTGTGTGTGTGTGTGTTGTCGGTGTGTGTGTGTGTGTGTTGTCGGTATGTGTGTGTTGTCGGTGTGTGTGTGTGTTGTCGGTGTGTGTGTGTGTGTGTTGTCGGTGTGTGATTGTGTGTGTGTTGTCGGTGTGTGTGTGTTGTCGGTGTGTGTGTGTGTGTTGTCGGTGTGTTGTCGGTGTGTGTGTGTGTGTGGTAGGTGTGTGTGTGTGTGTTGTCGGTGTGTGTGTGTGTGTGTTGTCGGTGTGTGTGTGTGTGTTGTCGGTGTGTGTGTGTGTGTGTGTGTGTGTTGTGTGTGTGTGTGTTGTCGGTGTATGTGTGTGTGTGTGTTGTCGGTGTGTGTGTGTGTGTGTGTGTGTGTTGTGTGTGTGTGTGTTGTCGGTGTGTGTGTGTGTGTGTGTTGTCGGTGTGTGTGTGTGTGTGTGTGTTGTCAGTGTGTGTGTGTGTGTGTTGTCGGTGTGTGTGTGTGTGTGTGTGTTGTCGGTGTGTGTGTGTGTCTGTGTTGTCTGTGTGTGTGTGTGTGTGTGTTGTCGGTGTGTGTGTTTGTTGTCTGTGTGTGTGTGTGTTGTCGGTGTGTGTGTGTGTTGTCGTTGTGTGTGTGTGTGTGTGTGTTGTCGGTGTGTGTGTGTGTTGTCTGTGTGTGTGTGTTGTCAGTGTGTGTGTGTGTGTGTTGTCGGTGTGTGTGTGTGTGTGTTGTCGGTGTGTTGTCGGTGTGTGTGTGTGTTGTCGGTGTGTGTGTGTGTGTTGTCGGTGTGTGTGTGTGTGTGTTGTCGGTGTGTGTGTGTGTTGTGTGTGTGTGTGTGTTGTCAGTGTGTGTGTGTGTGTGTTGTCGGTGTGTGTGTGTGTGTGTGTGTGTGTGTCTTGTCGGTGTGTGTGTGTTGTCGTTGTGTGTGTGTGTGTGTGTGGTAGGTGTGTGTGTGTGTTGTCGGTATGTGTGTGTGTGTGTGTTGTCGGTGTGTGTGTGTGTTGTCGGTGTGTGTGTGTGTGTGTTGTCGGTGTGTGATTGTGTGTGTGTTGTCGGTGTGTGTGTGTTGTCGGTGTGTGTGTGTGTGTTGTCGGTGTGTTGTCGGTGTGTGTGTGTGTGTGGTAGGTGTGTGTGTGTGTGTTGTCGGTGTGTGTGTGTGTGTGTTGTCGGTGTGTGTGTGTGTGTTGTCGGTATGTGTGTGTGTGTGTGTGTGTGTTGTGTGTGTGTGTGTTGTCGGTGTGTGTGTGTGTGTGTGTTGTCGGTGTGTGTGTGTGTGTGTGTGTTGTCAGTGTGTGTGTGTGTGTGTTGTCGGTGTGTGTGTGTGTGTGTGTGTGTGTTGTGTGTGTGTGTGTTGTCGGTGTGTGTGTGTGTGTGTGTTGTCGGTGTGTGTGTGTGTGTGTGTGTTGTCAGTGTGTGTGTGTGTGTGTTGTCGGTGTGTGTGTGTGTGTGTGTGTTGTCGGTGTGTGTGTGTGTCTGTGTTGTCTGTGTGTGTGTGTGTGTGTGTTGTCGGTGTGTGTGTTTGTTGTCTGTGTGTGTGTGTTGTCGGTGTGTGTGTGTGTTGTCGTTGTGTGTGTGTGTGTGTGTGTTGTCGGTGTGTGTGTGTGTGTTGTCAGTGTGTGTGTGTGTGTTGTCGGTGTGTGTGTGTGTGTGTGTTGTCAGTGTGTGTGTGTGTCTGTGTTGTTGGTGTGTGTGTGTGTGTGTGTGTGTGTTGTCGGTGTGTGTGTGTGTTGTCGGTGTGTGTGTGTGTGTTGTCTTTGTGTGTGTGTGTGTGTGTTGTCGGTGTGTGTGTGTGTGTTGTCGGTGTGTGTGTGTGTGTTGTCGGTGTGTGTGTGTGTGTGTGTCTTGTCGGTGTTTGTGTGTTGTCGTTGTGTGTGTGTGTGTGTGTGGTGTGTGTGTGTGTGTGTTGTCGGTGTGTGTGTGTGTGTGTTGTCGGTGTGTGTGTGTGTTGTCGGTGTGTGTGTGTGTTGTCGGTGTGTGTGTGTGTTGTTGGTGTGTGTGTGTGTTGTCGGTGTGTGTGTGTGTGTTGTCGGTGTGTGTGTGTGTGTGTGTGTTGTCGGTGTGTGTGTGTGTGTGTTGTCAGTGTGTGTGTGTGTGTTGTCGGTGTGTGTGTGTGTGTGTGTGTGTATGTGTGTGTGTGTGTGTGTGTGTGTGTGTTGTCGGTGTGTGTGTGTGTGTGTGTGTGTGTGTGTTGTCGGTGTGTGTGTGTGTTGTGTGTGTGTGTGTTGTCGGTGTGTGTGTGTGTGTGTTGTCGGTGTGTGTGTGTGTGTGTGTGTTGTCAGTGTGTGTGTGTGTGTGTTGTCGGTGTGTGTGTGTGTTGTCGGTGTGTGTGTGTGTGTGTGTTGTCGGTGTGTGTGTGTGTTGTGTGTGTGTGTGTTGTCGGTGTGTGTCTGTGTGTGTTGTCGGTGTGTGTGTGTGTGTGTTGTCGGTGTGTGTGTGTGTGTATGTGTGTGTTGTCGGTGTGTGTTTGTGTGTTTTGTCTGTGTGTGTGTGTTGTTGGTGTGTGTGTGTTGTCGGTGTGTGTGTGTGTGTTGTCGGTGTGTGTGTGTGTGTGTTGTCGGTGTGTGTGTGTGTGTTGTCGGTGTGTGTGTGTGTGTGTGTGTGTTGTCGGTGTGTGTGTGTGTGTGTGTTGTCGGTGTGTGTGTGTGTGTGTGTTGTCGGTGTGTGTGTGTTGTCGGTGCGTGTGTGTGTGTGTTGTCGGTGTGTGTGTGTGTGTGTTGTCGGTGTGTGTGTGTGTGTGTGTTGTCGGTGTGTGTGTGTGTGTGTTGTCGTTGTGTGTGTGTTGTCAGTGTGTGTGTGTGTGTGTTGTCGGTGTGTGTGTGTGTGTGGTAGGTGTGTGTGTGTGTGTTGTCGGTGTGTGTGTGTGTGTGTTGTCGGTGTGTGTGTGTGTGTTGTCGGTGTGTGTGTGTGTGTGTGTGTGTGTTGTGTGTGTGTATGTTGTCGGTGTGTGTGTGTGTGTGTGTTGTCGGTGTGTGTGTGTGTGTGTGTGTGTGTTGTGTGTGTGTGTGTTGTCGGTGTGTGTGTGTGTGTGTGTTGTCGGTGTGTGTGTGTGTGTGTGTGTTGTCAGTGTGTGTGTGTGTGTTGTCGGTGTGTGTGTGTGTGTGTGTGTTGTCGGTGTGTGTGTGTGTCTGTGTTGTCTGTGTGTGTGTGTGTGTGTGTTGTCGGTGTGTGTGTTTGTTGTCTGTGTGTGTGTGTGTTGTCGGTGTGTGTGTGTGTTGTCGTTGTGTGTGTGTGTGTGTGTGTTGTCGGTGTGTGTGTGTGTGTTGTCAGTGTGTGTGTGTGTGTTGTCGGTGTGTGTGTGTGTGTGTGTGTTGTCGGTGTGTGTGTGTGTC
>NC_138300.1:167500-182500 GCF_965601325.2 Salmo salar
GTGTGTGTTGTCGGTGCATGTGTGTGTGTGTTGTCGGTGTGTGTGTGTGTGTGTTGTCGGTGTGTGTGCGTGTGTGTGTTGTCGGTGTGTGTCTGTGTGTGTGTTGTAGGTGTGTGTGTGTTGTCGGTGTGTGTGTGTGTGTGTTGTCGGTGTGTTGTCGGTGTGTGTGTGTGTTGTCGGTGTGTGTGTGTGTGTTGTCGGTGTGTGTGTGTGTGTGTGTTGTCGGTGTGTGTGTGTGTTGTGTGTGTGTGTGTGTTGTCGGTGTGTGTGTGTGTTGTCGGTGTGTGTGTGTGTGTGTGTGTGTGTGTGTCTTGTCGGTGTGTGTGTGTTCTCGTTGTGTGTGTGTGTGTGTGTGTGTGGTAGGTGTGTGTGTGTGTTGTCGGTATGTGTGTGTGTGTGTTGTCGGTGTGTGTGTGTGTTGTCGGTGTGTGTGTGTGTGTTGTCGGTGTGTGTGTGTTGTTGGTGTGTGTGTGTGTGTGTGTGTGTTGTCGGTGTGTGTATGTGTGTTGTCGGTGTGTGTGTGTGTGTGTTGTCAGTGTGTGTGTGTGTGTTGTCGGTGTGTGTGTGTGTGTGTGTGTGTGTGTGTGTGTGTGTGTGTGTGTGTGTGTGTTTGTGTGTGTGTTGTCGGTGTGTGTGTGTGAGTGTGTGTTGTCGGTGTGTGTGTGTGTGTGTGTTGTCGGTGTGTGTGTGTGTGTGTTGTCGGTGTGTGTGTGTGTTGTCGGTGTGTGTGTGTGTGTTGTCGGTATGTGTGTGTTGTCGGTGTGTGTGTGTGTTGTCGGTGTGTGTGTGTGTGTGTGTGTTGTCGGTGTGTGTGTGTGTGTGTGTTGTCGGTGTGTGTGTGTTGTCGGTGTGTGTGTGTGTGTTGTCGGTGTGTTGTCGGTGTGTGTGTGTGTGTGGTAGGTGTGTGTGTGTGTGTTGTCGGTGTGTGTGTGTGTGTGTTGTCGGTGTGTGTGTGTGTGTGTGTTGTCTGTGTGTGTGTGTTGTCGGTGTGTGTGTGTGTGTTGTCGGTGTGTGTGTGTGTTGTCAGTGTGTGTGTGTGTGTTGTCGGTGTGTGTGTGTGTGTGTGTGTGTTGTCGGTGTGTGTGTGTGTCTGTGTTGTCGGTGTGTGTGTGTGTGTTGTCGGTGTGTGTGTTTGTTGTCTGTGTGTGTGTGTGTTGTCGGTGTGTGTGTGTTTTGTCGGTGTGTGTGTGTGTGTGTGTTGTCGGTGTGTGTGTGTTGTCAGTGTGTGTGTGTGTGTTGTCGGTGTGTGTGTGTGTGTGTGTTGTCGGTGTGTGTGTGTGTGTGTGTGTGTGTGTGTGTTGTGTGTGTGTGTTGTCGGTGTGTGTGTGTGTGTGTGTTGTCGGTGTGTGTGTGTGTGTGTGTTGTCTGTGTGTGTGTGTTGTCGGTGTGTGTGTGTGTTGTCGGTGTGTGTGTGTGTGTTGTCGGTGTGTGTGTGTGTGTGTGTTGTCGGTGTGTGTGTGTGTGTGTGTTGTCGGTGTGTGTGTGTTGTCGGTGTGTGTGTGTGTGTGTTGTCGGTGTGTTGTCGGTGTGTGTGTGTGTTGTCGGTGTGTGTGTGTGTGTTGTCGGTGTGTGTGTGTGTGTGTGTTGTCGGTGTGTGTGTGTGTTGTGTGTGTGTGTGTGTTGTCGGTGTGTGTGTGTGTTGTCGGTGTGTGTGTGTGTGTGTGTGTGTGTGTGTCTTGTCGGTGTGTGTGTGTTCTCGTTGTGTGTGTGTGTGTGTGTGTGGTAGGTGTGTGTGTGTGTTGTCGGTATGTGTGTGTGTGTGTTGTCGGTGTGTGTGTGTGTTGTCGGTGTGTGTGTGTGTGTTGTCGGTGTGTGTGTGTTGTTGGTGTGTGTGTGTGTGTGTGTGTGTTGTCGGTGTGTGTATGTGTGTTGTCGGTGTGTGTGTGTGTGTGTTGTCAGTGTGTGTGTGTGTGTTGTCGGTGTGTGTGTGTGTGTGTGTGTGTGTGTGTGTGTGTGTGTGTGTGTGTGTGTGTTTGTGTGTGTGTTGTCGGTGTGTGTGTTTGAGTGTGTGTTGTCGGTGTGTGTGTGTGTGTGTGTTGTCGGTGTGTGTGTGTGTGTGTTGTCGGTGTGTGTGTGTGTGTGTTGTCGGTGTGTGTGTGTGTTGTGTGTGTGTGTGTTGTCGGTGTGTGTGTGTGTGTGTGTGTGTGTGTTGTCGGTGTGTGTGTGTGTGTGTGTGTGTGTGTTGTCGGTGTGTGTGTGTTGTGTGTGTGTGTGTTGTCGGTGTGTGTGTGTGTGTGTTGTCGGTGTGTGTGTGTGTGTGTGTGTTGTCAGTGTGTGTGTGTGTGTGTTGTCGGTGTGTGTGTGTGTGTGTTGTCGGTGTGTGTGTGTGTGTGTGTTGTCGGTGTGTGTGTGTGTTGTGTGTGTGTGTGTTGTCGGTGTGTGTCTGTGTGTGTTGTCGGTGTGTGTGTGTGTGTGTGTTGTCGGTGTGTGTGTGTGTGTATGTGTGTGTTGTCGGTGTGTGTGTGTGTGTTGTCGGTGTGTGTGTGTGTGTGTTGTCGGTGTGTGTGTGTGTGTTGTCGGTGTGTGTGTGTGTGTTGTCGGTGTGTGTGTGTGTGTGTGTGTTGTCGGTGTGTGTGTGTGTGTGTTGTCAGTGTGTGTGTGTGTGTTGTCGGTGTGTGTGTGTGTGTGTGTGTGTATGTGTGTGTGTGTGTGTGTGTGTGTGTGTTGTCGGTGTGTGTGTGTGTGTGTGTGTGTGTGTGTGTGTTGTCGGTGTGTGTGTGTGTTGTGTGTGTGTGTGTTGTCGGTGTGTGTGTGTGTGTGTTGTCGGTGTGTGTGTGTGTGTGTGTGTTGTCAGTGTGTGTGTGTGTGTGTTGTCGGTGTGTGTGTGTGTGTGTTGTCGGTGTGTGTGTGTGTGTGTGTTGTCGGTGTGTGTGTGTGTTGTGTGTGTGTGTGTTGTCGGTGTGTGTCTGTGTGTGTTGTCGGTGTGTGTGTGTGTGTGTGTTGTCGGTGTGTGTGTGTGTGTATGTGTGTGTTGTCGGTGTGTGTTTGTGTGTTTTGTCTGTGTGTGTGTGTTGTCGGTGTGTGTGTGTGTTGTCGGTGTGTGTGTGTGTGTTGTTGGTGTGTGTGTGTGTGTGTTGTCGGTGTGTGTGTGTGTGTTGTCGGTGTGTGTGTGTGTGTGTGTGTGTTGTCGGTGTGTGTGTGTGTGTGTGTTGTCGGTGTGTGTGTGTGTGTGTGTTGTCGGTGTGTGTGTGTTGTCGGTGTGTGTGTGTGTGTGTGTTGTCGGTGTGTGTGTGTTGTCGGTGCGTGTGTGTGTGTGTTGTCGGTGTGTGTGTGTGTGTGTTGTCGGTGTGTGTGTGTGTGTGTGTTGTCGGTGTGTGTGTGTTTGTTGTCGTTGTGTGTGTGTTGTCAGTGTGTGTGTGTGTGTGTTGTCGGTGTGTGTGTGTGTGTGGTAGGTGTGTGTGTGTGTGTTGTCGGTGTGTGTGTGTGTGTGTTGTCGGTGTGTGTGTGTGTGTTGTCAGTGTGTGTGTGTGTGTGTGTGTGTGTTGTGTGTGTGTGTGTTGTCGGTGTGTGTGTGTGTGTGTGTTGTCGGTGTGTGTGTGTGTGTGTGTGTTGTGTGTGTGTGTGTTGTCGGTGTGTGTGTGTGTGTGTGTTGTCGGTGTGTGTGTGTGTGTGTGTGTTGTCAGTGTGTGTGTGTGTGTTGTCGGTGTGTGTGTGTGTGTGTGTGTTGTCGGTGTGTGTGTGTGTCTGTGTTGTCTGTGTGTGTGTGTGTGTGTGTTGTCGGTGTGTTGTCGGTGTGTGTGTGTGTGTGGTAGGTGTGTGTGTGTGTGTTGTCGGTGTGTGTGTGTGTGTGTTGTCGGTGTGTGTGTGTGTGTGTGTTGTCTGTGTGTGTGTGTTGTCGGTGTGTGTGTGTGTGTTGTCGGTGTGTGTGTGTGTTGTCAGTGTGTGTGTGTGTGTTGTCGGTGTGTGTGTGTGTGTGTGTGTGTTGTCGGTGTGTGTGTGTGTCTGTGTTGTCGGTGTGTGTGTGTGTGTTGTCGGTGTGTGTGTTTGTTGTCTGTGTGTGTGTGTGTTGTCGGTGTGTGTGTGTTTTGTCGGTGTGTGTGTGTGTGTGTGTTGTCGGTGTGTGTGTGTTGTCAGTGTGTGTGTGTGTGTTGTCGGTGTGTGTGTGTGTGTGTGTTGTCGGTGTGTGTGTGTGTGTGTGTGTGTGTGTGTTGTGTGTGTGTGTTGTCGGTGTGTGTGTGTGTGTGTGTTGTCGGTGTGTGTGTGTGTGTGTGTTGTCTGTGTGTGTGTGTTGTCGGTGTGTGTGTGTGTTGTCGGTGTGTGTGTGTGTGTTGTCGGTGTGTGTGTGTGTGTGTGTTGTCGGTGTGTGTGTGTGTGTGTGTTGTCGGTGTGTGTGTGTTGTCGGTGTGTGTGTGTGTGTGTTGTCGGTGTGTTGTCGGTGTGTGTGTGTGTTGTCGGTGTGTGTGTGTGTGTTGTCGGTGTGTGTGTGTGTGTGTGTTGTCGGTGTGTGTGTGTGTTGTGTGTGTGTGTGTGTTGTCGGTGTGTGTGTGTGTTGTCGGTGTGTGTGTGTGTGTGTGTGTGTGTGTGTCTTGTCGGTGTGTGTGTGTTCTCGTTGTATGTGTGTGTGTGTGTGTGGTAGGTGTGTGTGTGTGTGTTGTCGGTGTGTGTGTGTGTGTTGTCGGTGTGTGTGTGTGTGTGTGTGTTGTCGGTGTGTGTGTGTGTGTTGTCAGTGTGTGTGTGTGTGTTGTCGGTGTGTGTGTGTGTGTGTGTGTGTATGTGTGTGTGTGTGTGTGTGTGTGTGTGTTGTCGGTGTGTGTGTGTGTGTGTGTGTGTGTGTGTGTGTTGTCGGTGTGTGTGTGTGTTGTGTGTGTGTGTGTTGTCGGTGTGTGTGTGTGTGTGTTGTCGGTGTGTGTGTGTGTGTGTGTGTTGTCAGTGTGTGTGTGTGTGTGTTGTCGGTGTGTGTGTGTGTGTGTTGTCGGTGTGTGTGTGTGTGTGTGTTGTCGGTGTGTGTGTGTGTTGTGTGTGTGTGTGTTGTCGGTGTGTGTCTGTGTGTGTTGTCGGTGTGTGTGTGTGTGTGTGTTGTCGGTGTGTGTGTGTGTGTATGTGTGTGTTGTCGGTGTGTGTTTGTGTGTTTTGTCTGTGTGTGTGTGTTGTCGGTGTGTGTGTGTGTTGTCGGTGTGTGTGTGTGTGTTGTTGGTGTGTGTGTGTGTGTGTTGTCGGTGTGTGTGTGTGTGTTGTCGGTGTGTGTGTGTGTGTGTGTGTGTTGTCGGTGTGTGTGTGTGTGTGTGTTGTCGGTGTGTGTGTGTGTGTGTGTTGTCGGTGTGTGTGTGTTGTCGGTGTGTGTGTGTGTGTGTGTTGTCGGTGTGTGTGTGTTGTCGGTGCGTGTGTGTGTGTGTTGTCGGTGTGTGTGTGTGTGTGTTGTCGGTGTGTGTGTGTGTTGTCGGTGTGTGTGTGTTTGTTGTCGTTGTGTGTGTGTTGTCAGTGTGTGTGTGTGTGTGTTGTCGGTGTGTGTGTGTGTGTGGTAGGTGTGTGTGTGTGTGTTGTCGGTGTGTGTGTGTGTGTGTTGTCGGTGTGTGTGTGTGTGTTGTCAGTGTGTGTGTGTGTGTGTGTGTGTGTTGTGTGTGTGTGTGTTGTCGGTGTGTGTGTGTGTGTGTGTTGTCGGTGTGTGTGTGTGTGTGTGTGTGTGTTGTGTGTGTGTGTGTTGTCGGTGTGTGTGTGTGTGTGTGTTGTCGGTGTGTGTGTGTGTGTGTGTGTTGTCAGTGTGTGTGTGTGTGTTGTCGGTGTGTGTGTGTGTGTGTGTGTTGTCGGTGTGTGTGTGTGTCTGTGTTGTCTGTGTGTGTGTGTGTGTGTGTTGTCGGTGTGTTGTCGGTGTGTGTGTGTGTGTGGTAGGTGTGTGTGTGTGTGTTGTCGGTGTGTGTGTGTGTGTGTTGTCGGTGTGTGTGTGTGTGTGTGTTGTCTGTGTGTGTGTGTTGTCGGTGTGTGTGTGTGTGTTGTCGGTGTGTGTGTGTGTTGTCAGTGTGTGTGTGTGTGTTGTCGGTGTGTGTGTGTGTGTGTGTGTGTTGTCGGTGTGTGTGTGTGTCTGTGTTGTCGGTGTGTGTGTGTGTGTTGTCGGTGTGTGTGTTTGTTGTCTGTGTGTGTGTGTGTTGTCGGTGTGTGTGTGTTTTGTCGGTGTGTGTGTGTGTGTGTGTTGTCGGTGTGTGTGTGTTGTCAGTGTGTGTGTGTGTGTTGTCGGTGTGTGTGTGTGTGTGTGTTGTCGGTGTGTGTGTGTGTGTGTGTGTGTGTGTGTTGTGTGTGTGTGTTGTCGGTGTGTGTGTGTGTGTGTGTTGTCGGTGTGTGTGTGTGTGTGTGTTGTCTGTGTGTGTGTGTTGTCGGTGTGTGTGTGTGTTGTCGGTGTGTGTGTGTGTGTTGTCGGTGTGTGTGTGTGTGTGTGTTGTCGGTGTGTGTGTGTGTGTGTGTTGTCGGTGTGTGTGTGTTGTCGGTGTGTGTGTGTGTGTGTTGTCGGTGTGTTGTCGGTGTGTGTGTGTGTTGTCGGTGTGTGTGTGTGTGTTGTCGGTGTGTGTGTGTGTGTGTGTTGTCGGTGTGTGTGTGTGTTGTGTGTGTGTGTGTGTTGTCGGTGTGTGTGTGTGTTGTCGGTGTGTGTGTGTGTGTGTGTGTGTGTGTGTCTTGTCGGTGTGTGTGTGTTCTCGTTGTATGTGTGTGTGTGTGTGTGGTAGGTGTGTGTGTGTGTTGTCGGTATGTGTGTGTGTGTGTTGTCGGTGTGTGTGTGTGTGTTGTCGGTGTGTGTGTGTTGTTGGTGTGTGTGTGTGTGTGTGTGTGTTGTCGGTGTGTGTATGTGTGTTGTCGGTGTGTGTGTGTGTGTGTTGTCAGTGTGTGTGTGTGTGTTGTCGGTGTGTGTGTGTGTGTGTGTGTGTGTGTGTGTGTGTGTGTGTGTGTGTTTGTGTGTGTGTTGTCGGTGTGTGTGTTTGAGTGTGTGTTGTCGGTGTGTGTGTGTGTGTGTGTTGTCGGTGTGTGTGTGTGTGTGTTGTCGGTGTGTGTGTGTGTGTGTTGTCGGTGTGTGTGTGTGTTGTGTGTGTGTGTGTTGTCGGTGTGTGTGTGTGTGTGTGTGTGTGTGTGTTGTCGGTGTGTGTGTGTGTGTGTGTGTGTGTGTTGTCGGTGTGTGTGTGTGTTGTGTGTGTGTGTGTTGTCGGTGTGTGTGTGTGTGTGTTGTCGGTGTGTGTGTGTGTGTGTGTGTTGTCAGTGTGTGTGTGTGTGTGTTGTCGGTGTGTGTGTGTGTGTGTTGTCGGTGTGTGTGTGTGTGTGTGTTGTCGGTGTGTGTGTGTGTTGTGTGTGTGTGTGTTGCCGGTGTGTGTCTGTGTGTGTTGTCGGTGTGTGTGTGTGTGTGTTGTCGGTGTGTGTGTGTGTGTATGTGTGTGTTGTCGGTGTGTGTGTGTGTGTTGTCGGTGTGTGTGTGTGTGTGTTGTCGGTGTGTGTGTGTGTGTTGTCGGTGTGTGTGTGTGTGTTGTCGGTGTGTGTGTGTGTGTGTGTGTTGTCGGTGTGTGTGTGTGTGTGTTGTCAGTGTGTGTGTGTGTGTTGTCGGTGTGTGTGTGTGTGTGTGTGTGTATGTGTGTGTGTGTGTGTGTGTGTGTGTGTGTTGTCGGTGTGTGTGTGTGTGTGTGTGTGTGTGTGTGTGTTGTCGGTGTGTGTGTGTGTTGTGTGTGTGTGTGTTGTCGGTGTGTGTGTGTGTGTGTTGTCGGTGTGTGTGTGTGTGTGTGTGTTGTCAGTGTGTGTGTGTGTGTGTTGTCGGTGTGTGTGTGTGTGTGTTGTCGGTGTGTGTGTGTGTGTGTGTTGTCGGTGTGTGTGTGTGTTGTGTGTGTGTGTGTTGTCGGTGTGTGTCTGTGTGTGTTGTCGGTGTGTGTGTGTGTGTGTTGTCGGTGTGTGTGTGTGTGTATGTGTGTGTTGTCGGTGTGTGTTTGTGTGTTTTGTCTGTGTGTGTGTGTTGTCGGTGTGTGTGTGTGTTGTCGGTGTGTGTGTGTGTGTTGTCGGTGTGTGTGTGTGTGTGTTGTCGGTGTGTGTGTGTGTGTTGTCGGTGTGTGTGTGTGTGTGTGTGTGTTGTCGGTGTGTGTGTGTGTGTGTGTTGTCGGTGTGTGTGTGTGTGTGTGTGTTGTCGGTGTGTGTGTGTTGTCGGTGCGTGTGTGTGTGTGTTGTCGGTGTGTGTGTGTGTGTGTTGTCGGTGTGTGTGTGTGTGTGTGTTGTCGGTGTGTGTGTGTTTGTTGTCGTTGTGTGTGTGTTGTCAGTGTGTGTGTGTGTGTGTTGTCGGTGTGTGTGTGTGTGTGGTAGGTGTGTGTGTGTGTGTTGTCGGTGTGTGTGTGTGTGTGTTGTCGGTGTGTGTGTGTGTGTTGTCGGTGTGTGTGTGTGTGTGTGTGTGTGTTGTGTGTGTGTGTGTTGTCGGTGTGTGTGTGTGTGTGTGTTGTCGGTGTGTGTGTGTGTGTGTGTGTTGTGTGTGTGTGTGTTGTCGGTGTGTGTGTGTGTGTGTGTTGTCGGTGTGTGTGTGTGTGTGTGTGTTGTCAGTGTGTGTGTGTGTGTTGTCGGTGTGTGTGTGTGTGTGTGTGTTGTCGGTGTGTGTGTGTGTCTGTGTTGTCTGTGTGTGTGTGTGTGTGTGTTGTCGGTGTGTGTGTTTGTTGTCTGTGTGTGTGTGTGTTGTCGGTGTGTGTGTGTGTTGTCGTTGTGTGTGTGTGTGTGTGTGTTGTCGGTGTGTGTGTGTGTGTTGTCAGTGTGTGTGTGTGTGTTGTCGGTGTGTGTGTGTGTGTGTGTGTTGTCGGTGTGTGTGTGTGTCTGTGTTGTCGGTGTGTGTGTGTGTGTGTGTGTGTTGTCGGTGTGTGTGTGTGTTGTCGGTGTGTGTGTGTGTGTTGTCTTTGTGTGTGTGTGTGTGTGTTGTCGGTGTGTGTGTGTGTGTTGTCGGTGTGTGTGTGTGTGTTGTCGGTGTGTGTGTGTGTGTGTGTCTTGTCGGTGTTTGTGTGTTGTCGTTGTGTGTGTGTGTGTGTGTGGTAGGTGTGTGTGTGTGTTGTCGGTGTGTGTGTGTGTGTGTTGTCGGTGTGTGTGTGTGTTGTCGGTGTGTGTGTGTGTTGTCGGTGTGTGTGTGTGTTGTTGGTGTGTGTGTGTGTTGTCGGGTGTGTGTGTGTGTGTTGTCGGTGTGTGTGTGTGTGTGTGTGTTGTCGGTGTGTGTGTGTGTGTGTTGTCAGTGTGTGTGTGTGTGTTGTCGGTGTGTGTGTGTGTGTGTGTGTGTGTGTGTGTGTGTGTGTGTGTGTGTGTGTGTGTTGTCGGTGTGTGTGTGTGTGTGTGTGTGTGTGTTGTCGGTGTGTGTGTGTGTTGTGTGTGTGTGTGTTGTCGGTGTGTGTGTGTGTGTGTTGTCGGTGTGTGTGTGTGTGTGTGTGTTGTCAGTGTGTGTGTGTGTGTGTTGTCGGTGTGTGTGTGTGTGTGTTGTCGGTGTGTGTGTGTGTGTGTGTTGTCGGTGTGTGTGTGTGTTGTGTGTGTGTGTGTTGTCGGTGTGTGTCTGTGTGTGTTGTCGGTGTGTGTGTGTGTGTGTTGTCGGTGTGTGTGTGTGTGTATGTGTGTGTTGTCGGTGTGTGTTTGTGTGTTTTGTCTGTGTGTGTGTGTTGTCGGTGTGTGTGTGTGTTGTCGGTGTGTGTGTGTGTGTTGTCGGTGTGTGTGTGTGTGTGTTGTCGGTGTGTGTGTGTGTGTTGTCGGTGTGTGTGTGTGTGTGTGTGTGTGTTGTCGGTGTGTGTGTGTGTGTGTGTTGTCGGTGTGTGTGTGTGTGTGTGTTGTCGGTGTGTGTGTGTTGTCGGTGCGTGTGTGTGTGTGTTGTCGGTGTGTGTGTGTGTTGTCGGTGTGTGTGTGTGTGTGTGTGTTGTCGGTGTGTGTGTGTGTGTGTTGTCGTTGTGTGTGTGTTGTCAGTGTGTGTGTGTGTGTGTTGTCGGTGTGTTGTCGGTGTGTGTGTGTGTTGTCGGTGTGTGTGTGTGTGTTCTCGGTGTGTGTGTGTGTGTGTGTTGTCGGTGTGTGTGTGTGTTGTGTGTGTGTGTGTGTTGTCGGTGTGTGTGTGTGTGTGTTGTCGGTGTGTGTGTGTGTGTGTGTGTGTGTGTGTCTTGTCGGTGTGTGTGTGTTCTCGTTGTGTGTGTGTGTGTGTGTGGTAGGTGTGTGTGTGTGTTGTCGGTATGTGTGTGTGTGTGTTGTCGGTGTGTGTGTGTGTTGTCGGTGTGTGTGTGTGTTGTTGGTGTGTGTGTGTGTGTGTGTGTGTTGTCGGTGTGTGTATGTGTGTTGTCGGTGTGTGTGTGTGTGTGTTGTCGGTGTGTGTATGTGTGTGTTGTCAGTGTGTGTGTGTGTGTTGTCGGTGTGTGTGTGTGTGTGTGTGTGTGTGTGTGTGTGTGTGTGTGTGTGTGTGTGTGTGTGTGGGTGTGTGTGTGTGTTGTCGGTGTGTGTGTGTGAGTGTCTGTTGTCGGTGTGTGTGTGTGTGTGTTGTCGGTGTGTGTGTGTGTGTGTTGTCGGTGTGTGTGTGTGTGTGTTGTCAGTGTGTGTGTGTGTGTTGTCGGTGTGTGTGTGTGTGTGTTGTCGGTGTGTGTGTGTGTGTGTTGTCAGTGTGTGTGTGTGTGTTGTCGGTGTGTGTGTGTGTGTGTGTGTGTGTGTGTGTGTGTGTGTGTTGTCGGTGTGTGTGTGTGTGTTGTCGGTGTGTGTGTGTGTTGTGTGTGTGTGTGTTGTCGGTGTGTGTCTGTGTGTGTTGTCGGTGTGTGTGTGTGTGTGTGTTGTCGGTGTGTGTGTGTGTTGTGTGTGTGTGTGTTGTCGGTGTGTGTCTGTGTGTGTTGTCGGTGTGTGTGTGTGTTGTCGGTGTGTGTGTGTGTGTATGTGTGTGTTGTCGGTGTGTGTGTGTGTGTTTTGTCTGTGTGTGTGTGTTGTCGGTGTGTGTGTGTGTTGTCGGTGTGTGTGTGTGTGTTGTCGGTGTGTGTGTGTGTGTGTGTTGTCGGTGTGTGTGTGTGTGTTGTCGGTGTGTGTGTGTGTGTGTGTGTGTTGTCGGTGTGTGTGTGTGTGTGTGTTGTCGGTGTGTGTGTGTGTGTGTGTGTTGTCGGTGTGTGTGTGTTGTCGGTGCGTGTGTGTGTGTGTTGTCGGTGTGTGTGTGTGTGTGTTGTCGGTGTGTGTGTGTGTGTGTTGTCGGTGTGTGTGTGTGTCTGTGTTGTCGGTGTGTGTGTGTGTGTGTGTGTGTTGTCGGTGTGTGTGTGTGTTGTCGGTGTGTGTGTGTGTGTTGTCTTTGTGTGTGTGTGTGTGTGTTGTCGGTGTGTGTGTGTGTGTTGTCGGTGTGTGTGTGTGTGTTGTCGGTGTGTGTGTGTGTGTGTGTGTCTTGTCGGTGTTTGTGTGTTGTCGTTGTGTGTGTGTGTGTGTGTGGTAGGTGTGTGTGTGTGTTGTCGGTGTGTGTGTGTGTGTGTTGTCGGTGTGTGTGTGTGTTGTCGGTGTGTGTGTGTGTTGTCGGTGTGTGTGTGTGTTGTTGGTGTGTGTGTGTGTTGTCGGTGTGTGTGTGTGTGTTGTCGGTGTGTGTGTGTGTGTGTGTGTTGTCGGTGTGTGTGTGTGTGTGTTGTCAGTGTGTGTGTGTGTGTTGTCGGTGTGTGTGTGTGTGTGTGTGTGTATGTGTGTGTGTGTGTGTGTGTGTGTGTTGTCGGTGTGTGTGTGTGTGTGTTTGTGTGTGTTGTCGGTGTGTGTGTGTGTTGTGTGTGTGTGTGTTGTCGGTGTGTGTGTGTGTGTGTGTTGTCGGTGTGTGTGTGTGTGTGTGTGTTGTCAGTGTGTGTGTGTGTGAGTTGTCGGTGTGTGTGTGTGTGTGTGTTGTCGGTGTGTGTGTGTGTGTGTTGTCGGTGTGTGTGTGTGTTGTGTGTGTGTGTGTTGTCGGTGTGTGTCTGTGTGTGTTGTCGGTGTGTGTGTGTGTGTGTTGTCGGTGTGTGTGTGTGTGTATGTGTGTGTTGTCGGTGTGTGTTTGTGTGTTTTGTCTGTGTGTGTGTGTTGTCGGTGTGTGTGTGTGTTGTCGGTGTGTGTGTGTGTGTTGTCGGTGTGTGTGTGTGTGTGTTGTCGGTGTGTGTGTGTGTGTTGTCGGTGTGTGTGTGTTTGTGTGTGTGTGTTGTCGGTGTGTGTGTGTGTGTGTGTTGTCGGTGTGTGTGTGTGTGTGTGTTGTCGGTGTGTGTGTGTTGTCGGTGCGTGTGTGTGTGTGTTGTCGGTGTGTGTGTGTGTGTGTTGTCGGTGTGTGTGTGTGTGTGTGTGTTGTCGGTGTGTGTGTGTGTGTGTTGTCGTTGTGTGTGTGTTGTCAGTGTGTGTGTGTGTGTGTTGTCGGTGTGTTGTCGGTGTGTGTGTGTGTTGTCGGTGTGTGTGTGTGTGTTCTCGGTGTGTGTGTGTGTGTTGTCGGTGTGTGTGTGTGTTGTGTGTGTGTGTGTGTTGTCGGTGTGTGTGTGTGTGTGTTGTCGGTGTGTGTGTGTGTGTGTGTGTGTGTCTTGTCGGTGTGTGTGTGTTCTCGTTGTGTGTGTGTGTGTGTGTGGTAGGTGTGTGTGTGTGTTGTCGGTATGTGTGTGTGTGTGTTGTCGGTGTGTGTGTGTGTTGTCGGTGTGTGTGTGTGTTGTTGGTGTGTGTGTGTGTGTGTGTGTTGTCGGTGTGTGTATGTGTGTTGTCGGTGTGTGTGTGTGTGTGTTGTCGGTGTGTGTATGTGTGTGTTGTCAGTGTGTGTGTGTGTGTTGTCGGTGTGTGTGTGTGTGTGTGTGTGTGTGTGTGTGTGTGTGTGTGTGTGTGTGTGTGTGTGTGTGTGTTGTCGGTGTGTGTGTGTGAGTGTCTGTTGTCGGTGTGTGTGTGTGTGTGTTGTCGGTGTGTGTGTGTGTGTGTGTTGTCGGTGTGTGTGTGTGTGTGTTGTCAGTGTGTGTGTGTGTGTTGTCGGTGTGTGTGTGTGTTGTGTGTGTGTGTGTTGTCGGTGTGTGTCTGTGTGTGTTGTCGGTGTGTGTGTGTGTGTGTGTTGTCGGTGTGTGTGTGTGTTGTGTGTGTGTGTGTTGTCGGTGTGTGTCTGTGTGTGTTGTCGGTGTGTGTGTGTGTGTGTTGTCGGTGTGTGTGTGTGTGTATGTGTGTGTTGTCGGTGTGTGTGTGTGTGTTTTGTCTGTGTGTGTGTGTTGTCGGTGTGTGTGTGTGTTGTCGGTGTGTGTGTGTGTGTTGTCGGTGTGTGTGTGTGTGTGTGTTGTCGGTGTGTGTGTGTGTGTTGTCGGTGTGTGTGTGTGTGTGTGTGTTGTCGGTGTGTGTGTGTGTGTGTGTGTTGTCGGTGTGTGTGTGTGTGTGTGTGTTGTCGGTGTGTGTGTGTTGTCGGTGCGTGTGTGTGTGTGTTGTCGGTGTGTGTGTGTGTGTGTTGTCGGTGTGTGTGTGTGTGTTGTCGGTGTGTGTGTGTGTGTGTGTTGTAGGTGTGTGTGTGTTGTCGGTGTGTGTGTGTGTGTGTTGTCGGTGTGTTGTCGGTGTGTGTGTGTGTTGTCGGTGTGTGTGTGTGTGTTGTCGGTGTGTGTGTGTGTGTGTGTTGTCGGTGTGTGTGTGTGTTGTGTGTGTGTGTGTGTTGTCGGTGTGTGTGTGTGTGTGTCGGTGTGTGTGTGTGTGTGTGTGTGTGTGTGTGTCTTGTCGGTGTGTGTGTGTTCTCGTTGTGTGTGTGTGTGTGTGTGTGGTAGGTGTGTGTGTGTGTTGTCGGTATGTGTGTGTGTGTGTTGTCGGTGTGTGTGTGTTGTCGGTGTGTGTGTGTGTGTTGTCGGTGTGTGTGTGTTGTTGGTGTGTGTGTGTGTGTGTGTGTGTTGTCGGTGTGTGTATGTGTGTTGTCGGTGTGTGTGTGTGTGTGTTGTCAGTGTGTGTGTGTGTGTTGTCGGTGTGTGTGTGTGTGTGTGTGTGTGTGTGTGTGTGTGTGTGTGTGTGTGTGTGTGTGTGTGTTTGTGTGTGTGTTGTCGGTGTGTGTGTGTGAGTGTGTGTTGTCGGTGTGTGTGTGTGTGTGTGTTGTCGGTGTGTGTGTGTGTGTGTTGTCGGTGTGTGTGTGTGTTGTCGGTGTGTGTGTGTGTGTGTTGTCGGTATGTGTGTGTTGTCGGTGTGTGTGTGTGTTGTCGGTGTGTGTGTGTGTGTGTGTGTTGTCGGTGTGTGTGTGTGTGTGTGTTGTCGGTGTGTGTGTGTTGTCGGTGTGTGTGTGTGTGTTGTCGGTGTGTTGTCGGTGTGTGTGTGTGTGTGGTAGGTGTGTGTGTGTGTGTTGTCGGTGTGTGTGTGTGTGTGTTGTCGGTGTGTGTGTGTGTGTGTGTTGTCTGTGTGTGTGTGTTGTCGGTGTGTGTGTGTGTGTTGTCGGTGTGTGTGTGTGTGTGTTGTCGGTGTGTGTGTGTGTGTTGTCGGTGTGTGTGTGTGTGTGTGTGTTGTCGGTGTGTGTGTGTGTGTGTTGTCGGTGTGTGTGTGTGTGTGTGTGTTGTCGGTGTGTGTGTGTTGTCGGTGCGTGTGTGTGTGTGTTGTCGGTGTGTGTGTGTGTGTGTTGTCGGTGTGTGTGTGTGTGTGTGTTGTCGGTGTGTGTGTGTGTCTGTGTTGTCGGTGTGTGTGTGTGTGTGTGTGTTGTCGGTGTGTGTGTGTGTTGTCGGTGTGTGTGTGTGTGTTGTCTTTGTGTGTGTGTGTGTGTGTTGTCGGTGTGTGTGTGTGTGTTGTCGGTGTGTGTGTGTGTGTTGTCGGTGTGTGTGTGTGTGTGTGTGTCTTGTCGGTGTTTGTGTGTTGTCGTTGTGTGTGTGTGTGTGTGGTAGGTGTGTGTGTGTGTTGTCGGTGTGTGTGTGTGTGTGTTGTCGGTGTGTGTGTGTGTTGTCGGTGTGTGTGTGTGTTGTCGGTGTGTGTGTGTGTTGTTGGTGTGTGTGTGTGTTGTCGGTGTGTGTGTGTGTGTTGTCGGTGTGTGTGTGTGTGTGTGTGTTGTCGGTGTGTGTGTGTGTGTGTTGTCAGTGTGTGTGTGTGTGTTGTCGGTGTGTGTGTGTGTGTGTGTGTGTATGTGTGTGTGTGTGTGTGTGTGTGTGTTGTCGGTGTGGGTGTGTGTGT
>NC_138300.1:195000-205000 GCF_965601325.2 Salmo salar
GTTGTCGGTGTGTGTGTGTGTGTGTGTGTTGTCGGTGTGTGTGTGTGTGTGTGTGTTGTCGGTGTGTGTGTGTTGTCGGTGCGTGTGTGTGTGTGTTGTCGGTGTGTGTGTGTGTGTGTGTTGTCGGTGTGTGTGTGTGTCTGTGTTGTCGGTGTGTGTGTGTGTGTGTGTGTGTTGTCGGTGTGTGTGTGTGTTGTCGGTGTGTGTGTGTGTGTTGTCTTTGTGTGTGTGTGTGTGTGTTGTCGGTGTGTGTGTGTGTGTTGTCGGTGTGTGTGTGTGTTGTCGGTGTGTGTGTGTGTGTGTGTGTCTTGTCGGTGTTTGTGTGTTGTCGTTGTGTGTGTGTGTGTGTGTGTGGTAGGTGTGTGTGTGTGTTGTCGGTGTGTGTGTGTGTGTGTTGTCGGTGTGTGTGTGTGTTGTCGGTGTGTGTGTGTGTTGTCGGTGTGTGTGTGTGTTGTTGGTGTGTGTGTGTGTTGTCGGTGTGTGTGTGTGTGTTGTCGGTGTGTGTGTGTGTGTGTGTGTTGTCGGTGTGTGTGTGTGTGTGTTGTCAGTGTGTGTGTGTGTGTTGTCGGTGTGTGTGTGTGTGTGTGTGTGTATGTGTGTGTGTGTGTGTGTGTGTGTGTTGTCGGTGTGTGTGTGTGTGTGTGTGTGTGTGTTGTCGGTGTGTGTGTGTGTTGTGTGTGTGTGTGTTGTCGGTGTGTGTGTGTGTGTGTTGTCGGTGTGTGTGTGTGTGTGTGTGTTGTCAGTGTGTGTGTGTGTGAGTTGTCGGTGTGTGTGTGTGTGTGTTGTCGGTGTGTGTGTGTGTGTTGTCGGTGTGTGTGTGTGTTGTGTGTGTGTGTGTTGTCGGTGTGTGTCTGTGTGTGTTGTCGGTGTGTGTGTGTGTGTGTTGTCGGTGTGTGTGTGTGTGTATGTGTGTGTTGTCGGTGTGTGTTTGTGTGTTTTGTCTGTGTGTGTGTGTTGTCGGTGTGTGTGTGTGTTGTCGGTGTGTGTGTGTGTGTTGTCGGTGTGTGTGTGTGTGTGTTGTCGGTGTGTGTGTGTGTGTTGTCGGTGTGTGTGTGTGTGTGTGTGTGTTGTCGGTGTGTGTGTGTGTGTGTGTTGTCGGTGTGTGTGTGTGTGTGTGTTGTCGGTGTGTGTGTGTTGTCGGTGCGTGTGTGTGTGTGTTGTCGGTGTGTGTGTGTGTGTGTTGTCGGTGTGTGTGTGTGTGTGTGTGTTGTCGGTGTGTGTGTGTGTGTGTTGTCGTTGTGTGTGTGTTGTCAGTGTGTGTGTGTGTGTGTTGTCGGTGTGTTGTCGGTGTGTGTGTGTGTTGTCGGTGTGTGTGTGTGTGTTCTCGGTGTGTGTGTGTGTGTGTGTTGTCGGTGTGTGTGTGTGTTGTGTGTGTGTGTGTGTTGTCGGTGTGTGTGTGTGTGTGTTGTCGGTGTGTGTGTGTGTGTGTGTGTGTGTCTTGTCGGTGTGTGTGTGTTCTCGTTGTGTGTGTGTGTGTGTGTGGTAGGTGTGTGTGTGTGTTGTCGGTATGTGTGTGTGTGTGTTGTCGGTGTGTGTGTGTGTTGTCGGTGTGTGTGTGTGTTGTTGGTGTGTGTGTGTGTGTGTGTGTGTTGTCGGTGTGTGTATGTGTGTTGTCGGTGTGTGTGTGTGTGTGTTGTCGGTGTGTGTATGTGTGTGTTGTCAGTGTGTGTGTGTGTGTTGTCGGTGTGTGTGTGTGTGTGTGTGTGTGTGTGTGTGTGTGTGTGTGTGTGTGTGTGTGTGTGTGTGTGTTGTCGGTGTGTGTGTGTGAGTGTCTGTTGTCGGTGTGTGTGTGTGTGTGTTGTCGGTGTGTGTGTGTGTGTGTGTTGTCGGTGTGTGTGTGTGTGTGTTGTCAGTGTGTGTGTGTGTGTTGTCGGTGTGTGTGTGTGTGTGTGTGTGTGTGTGTGTGTGTGTGTGTGTGTGTGTGTTGTCGGTGTGTGTGTGTGTGTGTGTTGTCGGTGTGTGTGTGTGTTGTGTGTGTGTGTGTTGTCGGTGTGTGTCTGTGTGTGTTGTCGGTGTGTGTGTGTGTGTGTGTTGTCGGTGTGTGTGTGTGTTGTGTGTGTGTGTGTTGTCGGTGTGTGTCTGTGTGTGTTGTCGGTGTGTGTGTGTGTGTGTTGTCGGTGTGTGTGTGTGTGTATGTGTGTGTTGTCGGTGTGTGTGTGTGTGTTTTGTCTGTGTGTGTGTGTTGTCGGTGTGTGTGTGTGTTGTCGGTGTGTGTGTGTGTGTTGTCGGTGTGTGTGTGTGTGTGTGTTGTCGGTGTGTGTGTGTGTGTTGTCGGTGTGTGTGTGTGTGTGTGTGTTGTCGGTGTGTGTGTGTGTGTGTGTTGTCGGTGTGTGTGTGTGTGTGTGTGTGTTGTCGGTGTGTGTGTGTTGTCGGTGCGTGTGTGTGTGTGTTGTCGGTGTGTGTGTGTGTGTGTTGTCGGTGTGTGTGTGTGTGTGTGTTGTCGGTGTGTGTGTGTGTGTGTGTTGTAGGTGTGTGTGTGTTGTCGGTGTGTGTGTGTGTGTGTTGTCGGTGTGTTGTCGGTGTGTGTGTGTGTTGTCGGTGTGTGTGTGTGTGTTGTCGGTGTGTGTGTGTGTGTGTGTTGTCGGTGTGTGTGTGTGTTGTGTGTGTGTGTGTGTTGTCGGTGTGTGTGTGTGTTGTCGGTGTGTGTGTGTGTGTGTGTGTGTGTGTCTTGTCGGTGTGTGTGTGTTCTCGTTGTGTGTGTGTGTGTGTGTGTGGTAGGTGTGTGTGTGTGTTGTCGGTATGTGTGTGTGTGTGTTGTCGGTGTGTGTGTGTGTTGTCGGTGTGTGTGTGTGTGTTGTCGGTGTGTGTGTGTTGTTGGTGTGTGTGTGTGTGTGTGTGTGTTGTCGGTGTGTGTATGTGTGTTGTCGGTGTGTGTGTGTGTGTGTTGTCAGTGTGTGTGTGTGTGTTGTCGGTGTGTGTGTGTGTGTGTGTGTGTGTGTGTGTGTGTGTGTGTGTGTGTGTGTGTGTGTGTGTGTGTGTGTGTGTGTGTTGTGTGTGTGTTGTCGGTGTGTGTGTGTGAGTGTGTGTTGTCGGTGTGTGTGTGTGTGTGTGTTGTCGGTGTGTGTGTGTGTGTGTGTGTGTGTGTGTGTGTGTGTTGTCGGTGTGTGTGTGTGTGTGTGTTGTCGGTGTGTGTGTGTGTTGTGTGTGTGTGTGTTGTCGGTGTGTGTCTGTGTGTGTTGTCGGTGTGTGTGTGTGTGTGTTGTCGGTGTGTGTGTGTGTTGTGTGTGTGTGTGTTGTCGGTGTGTGTCTGTGTGTGTTGTCGGTGTGTGTGTGTGTGTGTTGTCGGTGTGTGTGTGTGTATGTGTGTGTTGTCGGTGTGTGTGTGTGTGTTTTGTCTGTGTGTGTGTGTTGTCGGTGTGTGTGTGTGTGTGTGTGTGTGTGTTGTCGGTGTGTGTGTGTGTGTGTTGTCGGTGTGTGTGTGTGTGTGTTGTCAGTGTGTGTGTGTGTGTTGTCGGTGTGTGTGTGTGTGTGTGTGTGTGTGTGTGTGTGTGTGTGTGTGTGTGTTGTCGGTGTGTGTGTGTGTGTGTGTTGTCGGTGTGTGTGTGTGTTGTGTGTGTGTGTGTTGTCGGTGTGTGTCTGTGTGTGTTGTCGGTGTGTGTGTGTGTGTGTGTTGTCGGTGTGTGTGTGTGTTGTGTGTGTGTGTGTTGTCGGTGTGTGTCTGTGTGTGTTGTCGGTGTGTGTGTGTGTGTGTTGTCGGTGTGTGTGTGTGTGTATGTGTGTGTTGTCGGTGTGTGTTTGTGTGTTTTGTCTGTGTGTGTGTGTTGTCGGTGTGTGTGTGTGTTGTCGGTGTGTGTGTGTGTGTTGTCGGTGTGTGTGTGTGTGTGTTGTCGGTGTGTGTGTGTGTGTTGTCGGTGTGTGTGTGTGTGTGTGTGTGTGTTGTCGGTGTGTGTGTGTGTGTGTTGTCGGTGTGTGTGTGTGTGTGTGTTGTCGGTGTGTGTGTGTTGTCGGTGCGTGTGTGTGTGTGTTGTCGGTGTGTGTGTGTGTGTGTTGTCGGTGTGTGTGTGTGTGTGTGTGTTGTCGGTGTGTGTGTGTGTGTGTTGTCGTTGTGTGTGTGTTGTCAGTGTGTGTGTGTGTGTGTTGTCGGTGTGTTGTCGGTGTGTGTGTGTGTTGTCGGTGTGTGTGTGTGTGTTCTCGGTGTGTGTGTGTGTGTGTGTTGTCGGTGTGTGTGTGTGTTGTGTGTGTGTGTGTGTTGTCGGTGTGTGTGTGTGTGTGTTGTCGGTGTGTGTGTGTGTGTGTGTGTGTGTGTGTCTTGTCGGTGTGTGTGTGTTCTCGTTGTGTGTGTGTGTGTGTGTGGTAGGTGTGTGTGTGTGTTGTCGGTATGTGTGTGTGTGTGTTGTCGGTGTGTGTGTGTGTTGTCGGTGTGTGTGTGTGTTGTTGGTGTGTGTGTGTGTGTGTGTGTGTTGTCGGTGTGTGTATGTGTGTTGTCGGTGTGTGTGTGTGTGTGTTGTCGGTGTGTGTATGTGTGTGTTGTCAGTGTGTGTGTGTGTGTTGTCGGTGTGTGTGTGTGTGTGTGTGTGTGTGTGTGTGTGTGTGTGTGGTGTGTGTGTGTGTGTGTGTGTGTGTGTGTGTGTGTGTGTGTGTTGTCGGTGTGTGTGTGTGAGTGTCTGTTGTCGGTGTGTGTGTGTGTGTGTTGTCGGTGTGTGTGTGTGTGTGTGTTGTCGGTGTGTGTGTGTGTGTGTTGTCAGTGTGTGTGTGTGTGTTGTCGGTGTGTGTGTGTGTGTGTGTGTGTGTGTGTGTGTGTGTGTGTGTGTGTGTGTGTTGTCGGTGTGTGTGTGTGTGTGTGTTGTCGGTGTGTGTGTGTGTTGTGTGTGTGTGTGTTGTCGGTGTGTGTCTGTGTGTGTTGTCGGTGTGTGTGTGTGTGTGTTGTCGGTGTGTGTGTGTGTTGTGTGTGTGTGTGTTGTCGGTGTGTGTCTGTGTGTGTTGTCGGTGTGTGTGTGTGTGTGTTGTCGGTGTGTGTGTGTGTATGTGTGTGTTGTCGGTGTGTGTGTGTGTGTTTTGTCTGTGTGTGTGTGTTGTCGGTGTGTGTGTGTGTTGTCGGTGTGTGTGTGTGTGTTGTCGGTGTGTGTGTGTGTGTGTGTTGTCGGTGTGTGTGTGTGTGTTGTCGGTGTGTGTGTGTGTGTGTGTGTTGTCGGTGTGTGTGTGTGTGTGTGTGTTGTCGGTGTGTGTGTGTGTGTGTGTGTTGTCGGTGTGTGTGTGTTGTCGGTGCGTGTGTGTGTGTGTTGTCGGTGTGTGTGTGTGTGTGTGTTGTCGGTGTGTGTGTGTGTCTGTGTTGTCGGTGTGTGTGTGTGTGTGTGTGTGTTGTCGGTGTGTGTGTGTGTTGTCGGTGTGTGTGTGTGTGTTGTCTTTGTGTGTGTGTGTGTGTGTTGTCGGTGTGTGTGTGTGTGTTGTCGGTGTGTGTGTGTGTTGTCGGTGTGTGTGTGTGTGTGTGTGTCTTGTCGGTGTTTGTGTGTTGTCGTTGTGTGTGTGTGTGTGTGTGTGGTAGGTGTGTGTGTGTGTTGTCGGTGTGTGTGTGTGTGTGTTGTCGGTGTGTGTGTGTGTTGTCGGTGTGTGTGTGTGTTGTCGGTGTGTGTGTGTGTTGTTGGTGTGTGTGTGTGTTGTCGGTGTGTGTGTGTGTGTTGTCGGTGTGTGTGTGTGTGTGTGTGTTGTCGGTGTGTGTGTGTGTGTGTTGTCAGTGTGTGTGTGTGTGTTGTCGGTGTGTGTGTGTGTGTGTGTGTGTATGTGTGTGTGTGTGTGTGTGTGTGTGTTGTCGGTGTGTGTGTGTGTGTGTGTGTGTGTGTTGTCGGTGTGTGTGTGTGTTGTGTGTGTGTGTGTTGTCGGTGTGTGTGTGTGTGTGTTGTCGGTGTGTGTGTGTGTGTGTGTGTTGTCAGTGTGTGTGTGTGTGAGTTGTCGGTGTGTGTGTGTGTGTGTTGTCGGTGTGTGTGTGTGTGTTGTCGGTGTGTGTGTGTGTTGTGTGTGTGTGTGTTGTCGGTGTGTGTCTGTGTGTGTTGTCGGTGTGTGTGTGTGTGTGTTGTCGGTGTGTGTGTGTGTGTATGTGTGTGTTGTCGGTGTGTGTTTGTGTGTTTTGTCTGTGTGTGTGTGTTGTCGGTGTGTGTGTGTGTTGTCGGTGTGTGTGTGTGTGTTGTCGGTGTGTGTGTGTGTGTGTTGTCGGTGTGTGTGTGTGTGTTGTCGGTGTGTGTGTGTGTGTGTGTGTGTTGTCGGTGTGTGTGTGTGTGTGTGTTGTCGGTGTGTGTGTGTGTGTGTGTTGTCGGTGTGTGTGTGTTGTCGGTGCGTGTGTGTGTGTGTTGTCGGTGTGTGTGTGTGTGTGTTGTCGGTGTGTGTGTGTGTGTGTGTGTTGTCGGTGTGTGTGTGTGTGTGTTGTCGTTGTGTGTGTGTTGTCAGTGTGTGTGTGTGTGTGTTGTCGGTGTGTTGTCGGTGTGTGTGTGTGTTGTCGGTGTGTGTGTGTGTGTTCTCGGTGTGTGTGTGTGTGTGTGTTGTCGGTGTGTGTGTGTGTTGTGTGTGTGTGTGTGTTGTCGGTGTGTGTGTGTGTGTGTTGTCGGTGTGTGTGTGTGTGTGTGTGTGTGTCTTGTCGGTGTGTGTGTGTTCTCGTTGTGTGTGTGTGTGTGTGTGGTAGGTGTGTGTGTGTGTTGTCGGTATGTGTGTGTGTGTGTTGTCGGTGTGTGTGTGTGTTGTCGGTGTGTGTGTGTGTTGTTGGTGTGTGTGTGTGTGTGTGTGTGTTGTCGGTGTGTGTATGTGTGTTGTCGGTGTGTGTGTGTGTGTGTTGTCGGTGTGTGTATGTGTGTGTTGTCAGTGTGTGTGTGTGTGTTGTCGGTGTGTGTGTGTGTGTGTGTGTGTGTGTGTGTGTGTGTGTGTGTGTGTGTGTGTGTGTGTGTGTGTGTTGTCGGTGTGTGTGTGTGAGTGTCTGTTGTCGGTGTGTGTGTGTGTGTGTTGTCGGTGTGTGTGTGTGTGTGTGTTGTCGGTGTGTGTGTGTGTGTGTTGTCAGTGTGTGTGTGTGTGTTGTCGGTGTGTGTGTGTGTGTGTGTGTGTGTGTGTGTGTGTGTGTGTGTGTTGTCGGTGTGTGTGTGTGTGTGTGTGTTGTCAGTGTGTGTGTGTGTGAGTTGTCGGTGTGTGTGTGTGTGTGTTGTCGGTGTGTGTGTGTGTGTTGTCGGTGTGTGTGTGTGTTGTGTGTGTGTGTGTTGTCGGTGTGTGTCTGTGTGTGTTGTCGGTGTGTGTGTGTGTGTGTTGTCGGTGTGTGTGTGTGTGTATGTGTGTGTTGTCGGTGTGTGTTTGTGTGTTTTGTCTGTGTGTGTGTGTTGTCGGTGTGTGTGTGTGTTGTCGGTGTGTGTGTGTGTGTTGTCGGTGTGTGTGTGTGTGTGTTGTCGGTGTGTGTGTGTGTGTTGTCGGTGTGTGTGTGTGTGTGTGTGTGTTGTCGGTGTGTGTGTGTGTGTGTGTTGTCGGTGTGTGTGTGTGTGTGTGTTGTCGGTGTGTGTGTGTTGTCGGTGCGTGTGTGTGTGTGTTGTCGGTGTGTGTGTGTGTGTGTTGTCGGTGTGTGTGTGTGTGTGTGTGTTGTCGGTGTGTGTGTGTGTGTGTTGTCGTTGTGTGTGTGTTGTCAGTGTGTGTGTGTGTGTGTTGTCGGTGTGTTGTCGGTGTGTGTGTGTGTTGTCGGTGTGTGTGTGTGTGTTCTCGGTGTGTGTGTGTGTGTGTGTTGTCGGTGTGTGTGTGTGTTGTGTGTGTGTGTGTGTTGTCGGTGTGTGTGTGTGTGTGTTGTCGGTGTGTGTGTGTGTGTGTGTGTGTGTCTTGTCGGTGTGTGTGTGTTCTCGTTGTGTGTGTGTGTGTGTGTGGTAGGTGTGTGTGTGTGTTGTCGGTATGTGTGTGTGTGTGTTGTCGGTGTGTGTGTGTGTTGTCGGTGTGTGTGTGTGTTGTTGGTGTGTGTGTGTGTGTGTGTGTGTTGTCGGTGTGTGTATGTGTGTTGTCGGTGTGTGTGTGTGTGTGTTGTCGGTGTGTGTATGTGTGTGTTGTCAGTGTGTGTGTGTGTGTTGTCGGTGTGTGTGTGTGTGTGTGTGTGTGTGTGTGTGTGTGTGTGTGTGTGTGTGTGTGTGTGTGTGTGTTGTCGGTGTGTGTGTGTGAGTGTCTGTTGTCGGTGTGTGTGTGTGTGTGTTGTCGGTGTGTGTGTGTGTGTGTGTTGTCGGTGTGTGTGTGTGTGTGTTGTCAGTGTGTGTGTGTGTGTTGTCGGTGTGTGTGTGTGTGTGTGTGTGTGTGTGTGTGTGTGTGTGTGTGTGTGTGTTGTCGGTGTGTGTGTGTGTGTGTGTTGTCGGTGTGTGTGTGTGTTGTGTGTGTGTGTGTTGTCGGTGTGTGTCTGTGTGTGTTGTCGGTGTGTGTGTGTGTGTGTGTTGTCGGTGTGTGTGTGTGTTGTGTGTGTGTGTGTTGTCGGTGTGTGTCTGTGTGTGTTGTCGGTGTGTGTGTGTGTGTGTTGTCGGTGTGTGTGTGTGTGTATGTGTGTGTTGTCGGTGTGTGTGTGTGTGTTTTGTCTGTGTGTGTGTGTTGTCGGTGTGTGTGTGTGTTGTCGGTGTGTGTGTGTGTGTTGTCGGTGTGTGTGTGTGTGTGTGTTGTCGGTGTGTGTGTGTGTGTTGTCGGTGTGTGTGTGTGTGTGTGTGTTGTCGGTGTGTGTGTGTGTGTGTGTGTTGTCGGTGTGTGTGTGTGTGTGTGTGTGTTGTCGGTGTGTGTGTGTTGTCGGTGCGTGTGTGTGTGTGTTGTCGGTGTGTGTGTGTGTGTGTTGTCGGTGTGTGTGTGTGTGTGTGTTGTCGGTGTGTGTGTGTGTGTGTGTTGTAGGTGTGTGTGTGTTGTCGGTGTGTGTGTGTGTGTGTTGTCGGTGTGTTGTCGGTGTGTGTGTGTGTTGTCGGTGTGTGTGTGTGTGTTGTCGGTGTGTGTGTGTGTGTGTGTTGTCGGTGTGTGTGTGTGTTGTGTGTGTGTGTGTGTTGTCGGTGTGTGTGTGTGTTGTCGGTGTGTGTGTGTGTGTGTGTGTGTGTGTCTTGTCGGTGTGTGTGTGTTCTCGTTGTGTGTGTGTGTGTGTGTGTGGTAGGTGTGTGTGTGTGTTGTCGGTATGTGTGTGTGTGTGTTGTCGGTGTGTGTGTGTGTTGTCGGTGTGTGTGTGTGTGTTGTCGGTGTGTGTGTGTTGTTGGTGTGTGTGTGTGTGTGTGTGTGTTGTCGGTGTGTGTATGTGTGTTGTCGGTGTGTGTGTGTGTGTGTTGTCAGTGTGTGTGTGTGTGTTGTCGGTGTGTGTGTGTGTGTGTGTGTGTGTGTGTGTGTGTGTGTGTGTGTGTGTGTGTGTGTGTGTGTGTGTGTGTTTGTGTGTGTGTTGTCGGTGTGTGTGTGTGAGTGTGTGTTGTCGGTGTGTGTGTGTGTGTGTGTTGTCGGTGTGTGTGTGTGTGTGTTGTCGGTGTGTGTGTGTGTTGTCGGTGTGTGTGTGTGTGTGTTGTCGGTATGTGTGTGTTGTCGGTGTGTGTGTGTGTTGTCGGTGTGTGTGTGTGTGTGTGTGTTGTCGGTGTGTGTGTGTGTGTGTGTTGTCGGTGTGTGTGTGTTGTCGGTGTGTGTGTGTGTGTTGTCGGTGTGTTGTCGGTGTGTGTGTGTGTGTGGTAGGTGTGTGTGTGTGTGTTGTCGGTGTGTGTGTGTGTGTGTTGTCGGTGTGTGTGTGTGTGTGTTGTCTGTGTGTGTGTGTTGTCGGTGTGTGTGTGTGTGTTGTCGGTGTGTGTGTGTGTTGTCAGTGTGTGTGTGTGTGTTGTCGGTGTGTGTGTGTGTGTGTGTGTGTTGTCGGTGTGTGTGTGTGTCTGTGTTGTCGGTGTGTGTGTGTGTGTTGTCGGTGTGTGTGTTTGTTGTCTGTGTGTGTGTGTGTTGTCGGTGTGTGTGTGTTTTGTCGGTGTGTGTGTGTGTGTGTGTTGTCGGTGTGTGTGTGTTGTCAGTGTGTGTGTGTGTGTTGTCGGTGTGTGTGTGTGTGTGTGTTGTCGGTGTGTGTGTGTGTGTGTGTGTG
>NC_138300.1:2010000-2227500 GCF_965601325.2 Salmo salar
TGATGCTAACATATAATGTGATGCTCTAACATGTAATCTGATGTTCTAATATGTAATCTGATGCTAACATGTAATCTGATATTCTAACATGTAATCTGATGCTAACATGTAATCTGATGCTCTAACATGTTCTAACATGTAATCTGATGCTAACATTTAATCTGATGTTCTAACATGTAATCTGATGCTCTAACATGTAATCTGATGTTCTAACATGTAATCTGATGTTCTAACATATAATCAGATGCTAACATGTAATCTGATGCTCTTACTGTTCATGTAAAATAATGCTTTTACATGTAATCTGATGTTCTAACATGTAATCTGATGTTCTAACATGTAATCTGATGCTCTAATATGTAATCTGATGCTAACATATAATGTGATGCTCTAACATGTAATCTGATGTTCTAATATGTAATCTGATGCTAACATGTAATCTGATGCTCTAACATGTAATCTGATGTTCTAACATGTAATCTGATGCTAACATTTAATCTGATGTTCTAACATGTAATCTGATGTTCTAACATGTAATCTGATGTTCTAACATATAATCAGATGCTAACATGTAATCTGATGCTCTTACTGTTCATGTAATATGATGCTTTTACATGTAATCTGATGTTCTAACATGTAATCTGATGTTCTAACATGTAATCTGATGCTCTAATATGTAATCTGATGCTAACATATAATGTGATGCTCTAACATGTAATCTGATGTTCTAATATGTAATCTGATGCTAACATGTAATCTGATGCTCTAACATGTAATCTGATGTTCTAACATGTAATCTGATGCTAACATTTAATCTGATGTTCTAACATGTAATCTGATGCTCTAACATGTAATCTGATGTTCTAACATGTAATCTGATGTTCTAACATATAATCAGATGCTAACATGTAATCTGATGCTCTTACTGTTCATGTAATATGATGCTTTTACATGTAATCTGATGCTCTAACATGTAATCTGATGTTCTAACATGTAATCTGATGTTCTAACATATAATCAGATGCTAACATGTAATCTGATGCTCTAATATGTAATCTGATGCTAACATATAATGTGATGCTCTAACATGTAATCTGATGTTCTAATATGTAATCTGATGCTAACATGTAATCTGATGCTCTAACATGTAATCTGATGTTCTAACATGTAATCTGATGTTCTAACATATAATCAGATGCTAACATGTACTCTGATGCTCTTACTGTTCATGTAATATGATGCTTTTACATGTAATCTGATGCTCTAACATGTAATCTGATGTTCTAACATGTAATCTGATGTTCTAACATATAATCAGATGCTAACATGTAATCTGATGCTCTAATATGTAATCTGATGCTAACATATAATGTGATGCTCTAACATGTAATCTGATGTTCTAATATGTAATCTGATGCTAACATGTAATCTGATATTCTAACATGTAATCTGATGCTAACATGTAATCTGATGCTCTAACATGTTCTAACATGTAATCTGATGCTAACATTTAATCTGATGTTCTAACATGTAATCTGATGCTCTAACATGTAATCTGATGTTCTAACATGTAATCTGATGTTCTAACATATAATCAGATGCTAACATGTAATCTGATGCTCTTACTGTTCATGTAATATGATGCTTTTACATGTAATCTGATGCTCTAACATGTAATCTGATGTTCTAACATGTAATCTGATGTTCTAACATATAATCAGATGCTAACATGTAATCTGATGCTCTAATATGTAATCTGATGCTAACATATAATGTGATGCTCTAACATGTAATCTGATGTTCTAACATGTAATCTGATGCTAACATTTAATCTGATGTTCTAACATGTAATCTGATGCTCTAACATGTAATCTGATGCTAACATGTAATCTGATGCTCTAACATGTAATCTGATGTTCTAACATGTAATCTGATGCTAACATTTAATCTGATGTTCTAACATGTAATCTGATGCTCTAACATGTAATCTGATGTTCTAACATGTAATCTGATGTTCTAACATATAATCAGATGCTAACATGTAATCTGATGCTCTTACTGTTCATGTAATATGATGCTTTTACATGTAATCTGATGCTCTAACATGTAATCTGATGTTCTAACATGTAATCTGATGTTCTAACATATAATCAGATGCTAACATGTAATCTGATGCTCTAATATGTAATCTGATGCTAACATATAATGTGATGCTCTAACATGTAATCTGATGTTCTAACATGTAATCTGATGCTAACATTCAATCTGATGTTCTAACATGTAATCTGATGCTCTAACATGTAATCTGATGCTAACATGTAATCTGATTCTCTAACATGTAATCTGATGTTCTAACATGTAATCTGATGCTAACATTTAATCTGATGTTCTAACATGTAATCTGATGCTCTAACATGTAATCTGATGTTCTAACATGTAATCTGATGTTCTAACATATAATCAGATGCTAACATGTACTCTGATGCTCTTACTGTTCATGTAATATGATGCTTTTACATGTAATCTGATGCTCTAACATGTAATCTGATGTTCTAACATGTAATCTGATGTTCTAACATATAATCAGATGCTAACATGTAATCTGATGCTCTAATATGTAATCTGATGCTAACATATAATGTGATGCTCTAACATGTAATCTGATGTTCTAATATGTAATCTGATGCTAACATGTAATCTGATATTCTAACATGTAATCTGATGCTAACATGTAATCTGATGCTCTAACATGTTCTAACATGTAATCTGATGCTAACATTTAATCTGATGTTCTAACATGTAATCTGATGCTCTAACATGTAATCTGATGTTCTAACATGTAATCTGATGTTCTAACATATAATCAGATGCTAACATGTAATCTGATGCTCTTACTGTTCATGTAATATGATGCTTTTACATGTAATCTGATGCTCTAACATGTAATCTGATGTTCTAACATGTAATCTGATGTTCTAACATATAATCAGATGCTAACATGTAATCTGATGCTCTAATATGTAATCTGATGCTAACATATAATGTGATGCTCTAACATGTAATCTGATGTTCTAACATGTAATCTGATGCTAACATTTAATCTGATGTTCTAACATGTAATCTGATGCTCTAACATGTAATCTGATGCTAACATGTAATCTGATGCTCTAACATGTAATCTGATGTTCTAACATGTAATCTGATGCTAACATTTAATCTGATGTTCTAACATGTAATCTGATGCTCTAACATGTAATCTGATGTTCTAACATGTAATCTGATGTTCTAACATATAATCAGATGCTAACATGTAATCTGATGCTCTTAGTGTTCATGTAATATGATGCTTTTACATGTAATCTGATGCTCTAACATGTAATCTGATGTTCTAACATGTAATCTGATGTTCTAACATATAATCAGATGCTAACATGTAATCTGATGCTCTAATATGTAATCTGATGCTAACATATAATGTGATGCTCTAACATGTAATCTGATGTTCTAATATGTAATCTGATGCTAACATGTAATCTGATATTCTAACATGTAATCTGATGCTAACATGTAATCTGATGCTCTAACATGTTCTAACATGTAATCTGATGCTAACATTTAATCTGATGTTCTAACATGTAATCTGATGCTCTAACATGTAATCTGATGTTCTAACATGTAATCTGATGTTCTAACATATAATCAGATGCTAACATGTAATCTGATGCTCTTACTGTTCATGTAAAATAATGCTTTTACATGTAATCTGATGTTCTAACATGTAATCTGATGTTCTAACATGTAATCTGATGCTCTAATATGTAATCTGATGCTAACATATAATGTGATGCTCTAACATGTAATCTGATGTTCTAATATGTAATCTGATGCTAACATGTAATCTGATGCTCTAACATGTAATCTGATGTTCTAACATGTAATCTGATGCTAACATTTAATCTGATGTTCTAACATGTAATCTGATGTTCTAACATGTAATCTGATGTTCTAACATATAATCAGATGCTAACATGTAATCTGATGCTCTTACTGTTCATGTAATATGATGCTTTTACATGTAATCTGATGTTCTAACATGTAATCTGATGTTCTAACATGTAATCTGATGCTCTAATATGTAATCTGATGCTAACATATAATGTGATGCTCTAACATGTAATCTGATGTTCTAATATGTAATCTGATGCTAACATGTAATCTGATGCTCTAACATGTAATCTGATGTTCTAACATGTAATCTGATGCTAACATTTAATCTGATGTTCTAACATGTAATCTGATGCTCTAACATGTAATCTGATGTTCTAACATGTAATCTGATGTTCTAACATATAATCAGATGCTAACATGTAATCTGATGCTCTTACTGTTCATGTAATATGATGCTTTTACATGTAATCTGATGCTCTAACATGTAATCTGATGTTCTAACATGTAATCTGATGTTCTAACATATAATCAGATGCTAACATGTAATCTGATGCTCTAATATGTAATCTGATGCTAACATATAATGTGATGCTCTAACATGTAATCTGATGTTCTAATATGTAATCTGATGCTAACATGTAATCTGATGCTCTAACATGTAATCTGATGTTCTAACATGTAATCTGATGTTCTAACATATAATCAGATGCTAACATGTACTCTGATGCTCTTACTGTTCATGTAATATGATGCTTTTACATGTAATCTGATGCTCTAACATGTAATCTGATGTTCTAACATGTAATCTGATGTTCTAACATATAATCAGATGCTAACATGTAATCTGATGCTCTAATATGTAATCTGATGCTAACATATAATGTGATGCTCTAACATGTAATCTGATGTTCTAATATGTAATCTGATGCTAACATGTAATCTGATATTCTAACATGTAATCTGATGCTAACATGTAATCTGATGCTCTAACATGTTCTAACATGTAATCTGATGCTAACATTTAATCTGATGTTCTAACATGTAATCTGATGCTCTAACATGTAATCTGATGTTCTAACATGTAATCTGATGTTCTAACATATAATCAGATGCTAACATGTAATCTGATGCTCTTACTGTTCATGTAATATGATGCTTTTACATGTAATCTGATGCTCTAACATGTAATCTGATGTTCTAACATGTAATCTGATGTTCTAACATATAATCAGATGCTAACATGTAATCTGATGCTCTAATATGTAATCTGATGCTAACATATAATGTGATGCTCTAACATGTAATCTGATGTTCTAACATGTAATCTGATGCTAACATTTAATCTGATGTTCTAACATGTAATCTGATGCTCTAACATGTAATCTGATGCTAACATGTAATCTGATGCTCTAACATGTAATCTGATGTTCTAACATGTAATCTGATGCTAACATTTAATCTGATGTTCTAACATGTAATCTGATGCTCTAACATGTAATCTGATGTTCTAACATGTAATCTGATGTTCTAACATATAATCAGATGCTAACATGTAATCTGATGCTCTTACTGTTCATGTAATATGATGCTTTTACATGTAATCTGATGCTCTAACATGTAATCTGATGTTCTAACATGTAATCTGATGTTCTAACATATAATCAGATGCTAACATGTAATCTGATGCTCTAATATGTAATCTGATGCTAACATATAATGTGATGCTCTAACATGTAATCTGATGTTCTAATATGTAATCTGATGCTAACATGTAATCTGATATTCTAACATGTAATCTGATGCTAACATGTAATCTGATGCTCTAACATGTTCTAACATGTAATCTGATGCTAACATTTAATCTGATGTTCTAACATGTAATCTGATGCTCTAACATGTAATCTGATGTTCTAACATGTAATCTGATGTTCTAACATATAATCAGATGCTAACATGTAATCTGATGCTCTTACTGTTCATGTAAAATAATGCTTTTACATGTAATCTGATGTTCTAACATGTAATCTGATGTTCTAACATGTAATCTGATGCTCTAATATGTAATCTGATGCTAACATATAATGTGATGCTCTAACATGTAATCTGATGTTCTAATATGTAATCTGATGCTAACATGTAATCTGATGCTCTAACATGTAATCTGATGTTCTAACATGTAATCTGATGCTAACATTTAATCTGATGTTCTAACATGTAATCTGATGTTCTAACATGTAATCTGATGTTCTAACATATAATCAGATGCTAACATGTAATCTGATGCTCTTACTGTTCATGTAATATGATGCTTTTACATGTAATCTGATGTTCTAACATGTAATCTGATGTTCTAACATGTAATCTGATGCTCTAATATGTAATCTGATGCTAACATATAATGTGATGCTCTAACATGTAATCTGATGTTCTAATATGTAATCTGATGCTAACATGTAATCTGATGCTCTAACATGTAATCTGATGTTCTAACATGTAATCTGATGCTAACATTTAATCTGATGTTCTAACATGTAATCTGATGCTCTAACATGTAATCTGATGTTCTAACATGTAATCTGATGTTCTAACATATAATCAGATGCTAACATGTAATCTGATGCTCTTACTGTTCATGTAATATGATGCTTTTACATGTAATCTGATGCTCTAACATGTAATCTGATGTTCTAACATGTAATCTGATGTTCTAACATATAATCAGATGCTAACATGTAATCTGATGCTCTAATATGTAATCTGATGCTAACATATAATGTGATGCTCTAACATGTAATCTGATGTTCTAATATGTAATCTGATGCTAACATGTAATCTGATGCTAACATGTAATCTGATGCTCTAACATGTAATCTGATGTTCTAACATGTAATCTGATGCTAACATTTAATCTGATGTTCTAACATGTAATCTGATGCTCTAACATGTAATCTGATGTTCTAACATGTAATCTGATGTTCTAACATATAATCAGATGCTAACATGTAATCTGATGCTCTTACTGTTCATGTAATATGATGCTTTTACATGTAATCTGATGTTCTAACATGTAATCTGATGTTCTAACATGTAATCTGATGTTCTAACATATAATCAGATGCTAACATGTAATCTGATGTTCTAACATGTAATCTGATGCTAACATGTAATCTGATGTTCTAACATGTAATCTGATGCTAACATTTGATCTGATGCTCTAACATGTAATCTGATGCTCTAACATGTAATCTGATGCTAACATGTAATCTGATGTTCTAACATGTAATCTGATGTTCTAACATGTAATCTAATGCTAACATTTAATCTGATGTTCTAACATGTAATCTGATGCTCTAACATGTAATCTGATGTTCTAACATGTAATCTGATGCAAACATGTAATCTGATGCTCTAACATGTAATCTGATGTTCTAACATGTAATCTGATGCTCTAACATGCAATCTGATTTCCTAACATGTAATCTGATGTTCTAACATGTAATCTGATGCTAACATGTAATCTGATGCTAACATGTAATCTGATGCTCTAACATGTAATCTGATGTTCTAACATGTAATATGATGTTCTAACATGTAATCTGATGCTCTAACATGTAATCTGATGTTCTAACATGTAATCTGATGCTAACATGTAATCTGATGCTCTAATATGTAATCTGATGCTAACATATAATGTGATGCTCTAACATGTAATCTGATGTTCTAATATGTAATCTGATGCTAACATGTAATCTGATGTTCTAACATGTAATCTGATGCTAACATGTAATCTGATGCTCTAACATGTAATCTGATGCTAACATGTAATCTGATGTTCTAATATGTAATCTGATGCTAACATGTAATCTGATGTTCTAACATGTAATCTGATGTCCTAACATGTAATCTGATGTTCTAACATGTAATCTGATGCTAACATTTAATCTGATGTTCTAACATGTAATCTGATGTTCTAACATGTAATCTGATGTTCTAACATGTAATCTGATGCTAACATGTAATCTGATGTTCTAACATGTAATCTGATGCTAACATGTGATCTGATGCTCTAACATGTAATCTGATGCTCTAACATGTCATCTGATTCTAACATGTAATCTGATGCTCTAACATGTAATCTGAGGCTAACATGTAATCTGATGTTCTAACATGTAATCTGATGTTCTAACATGTAATCTAATGCTAACATTTAATCTGATGTTCTAACATGTAATCTGATGCTCTAACATGTAATCTGATGTTCTAACATGTAATCTGATGCAAACATGTAATCTGATGCTCTAACGTGTAATCTGATGTTCTAACATGTAATCTGATGCTCTAACATGCAATCTGATGTCCTAACATGTAATCTGATGTTCTAACATGTAATCTGATGCTAACATGTAATCTGATGTTCTAACATGTAATCTGATGCAAACATGTAATCTGATGCTCTAACATGTAATCTGATGTTCTAACATGTAACCTGATGCTCTAACATGCAATCTGATGTCCTAACAAGTAATCTGATGTTCTAACATGTAATCTGATGCTAACATGTAATCTGATGCTAACATGTAATCTGATGCTCTAATATGTAATCTGATGCTAACATATAATGTGATGCTCTAACATGTAATCTGATGTTCTAATATGTAATCTGATGCTAACATGTAATCTGATATTCTAACATGTAATCTGATGCTAACATGTAATCTGATGCTCTAACATGTTCTAACATGTAATCTGATGCTAACATTTAATCTGATGTTCTAACATGTAATCTGATGCTCTAACATGTAATCTGATGTTCTAACATGTAATCTGATGTTCTAACATATAATCAGATGCTAACATGTAATCTGATGCTCTTACTGTTCATGTAAAATAATGCTTTTACATGTAATCTGATGTTCTAACATGTAATCTGATGTTCTAACATGTAATCTGATGCTCTAATATGTAATCTGATGCTAACATATAATGTGATGCTCTAACATGTAATCTGATGTTCTAATATGTAATCTGATGCTAACATGTAATCTGATGCTCTAACATGTAATCTGATGTTCTAACATGTAATCTGATGCTAACATTTAATCTGATGTTCTAACATGTAATCTGATGTTCTAACATGTAATCTGATGTTCTAACATATAATCAGATGCTAACATGTAATCTGATGCTCTTACTGTTCATGTAATATGATGCTTTTACATGTAATCTGATGTTCTAACATGTAATCTGATGTTCTAACATGTAATCTGATGCTCTAATATGTAATCTGATGCTAACATATAATGTGATGCTCTAACATGTAATCTGATGTTCTAATATGTAATCTGATGCTAACATGTAATCTGATGCTCTAACATGTAATCTGATGTTCTAACATGTAATCTGATGCTAACATTTAATCAGATGTTCTAACATGTAATCTGATGCTCTAACATGTAATCTGATGTTCTAACATGTAATCTGATGTTCTAACATATAATCAGATGCTAACATGTAATCTGATGCTCTTACTGTTCATGTAATATGATGCTTTTACATGTAATCTGATGCTCTAACATGTAATCTGATGTTCTAACATGTAATCTGATGTTCTAACATATAATCAGATGCTAACATGTAATCTGATGCTCTAATATGTAATCTGATGCTAACATATAATGTGATGCTCTAACATGTAATCTGATGTTCTAATATGTAATCTGATGCTAACATGTAATCTGATGCTAACATGTAATCTGATGCTCTAACATGTAATCTGATGTTCTAACATGTAATCTGATGCTAACATTTAATCTGATGTTCTAACATGTAATCTGATGCTCTAACATGTAATCTGATGTTCTAACATGTAATCTGATGTTCTAACATGTAATCTGATGCTCTAACATGTAATCTGATGTTCTAACATGTAATCTGATGTTCTAACATATAATCAGATGCTAACATGTAATCTGATGCTCTTACTGTTCATGTAATATGATGCTTTTACATGTAATCTGATGTTCTAACATGTAATCTGATGTTCTAACATGTAATCTGATGTTCTAACATATAATCAGATGCTAACATGTAATCTGATGTTCTAACATGTAATCTGATGCTAACATGTAATCTGATGTTCTAACATGTAATCTGATGCTAACATTTGATCTGATGCTCTAACATGTAATCTGATGCTCTAACATGTAATCTGATGCTAACATGTAATCTGATGTTCTAACATGTAATCTGATGTTCTAACATGTAATCTAATGCTAACATTTAATCTGATGTTCTAACATGTAATCTGATGCTCTAACATGTAATCTGATGTTCTAACATGTAATCTGATGCAAACATGTAATCTGATGCTCTAACATGTAATCTGATGTTCTAACATGTAATCTGATGCTCTAACATGCAATCTGATTTCCTAACATGTAATCTGATGTTCTAACATGTAATCTGATGCTAACATGTAATCTGATGCTAACATGTAATCTGATGCTCTAACATGTAATCTGATGTTCTAACATGTAATATGATGTTCTAACATGTAATCTGATGCTCTAACATGTAATCTGATGTTCTAACATGTAATCTGATGCTAACATGTAATCTGATGCTCTAATATGTAATCTGATGCTAACATATAATGTGATGCTCTAACATGTAATCTGATGTTCTAATATGTAATCTGATGCTAACATGTAATCTGATGTTCTAACATGTAATCTGATGCTAACATGTAATCTGATGCTCTAACATGTAATCTGATGCTAACATGTAATCTGATGTTCTAATATGTAATCTGATGCTAACATGTAATCTGATGTTCTAACATGTAATCTGATGTCCTAACATGTAATCTGATGTTCTAACATGTAATCTGATGCTAACATTTAATCTGATGTTCTAACATGTAATCTGATGTTCTAACATGTATTCTGATGTTCTAACATGTAATCTGATGCTAACATGTAATCTGATGTTCTAACATGTAATCTGATGCTAACATGTGATCTGATGCTCTAACATGTAATCTGATGCTCTAACATGTCATCTGATTCTAACATGTAATCTGATGCTCTAACATGTAATCTGAGGCTAACATGTAATCTGATGTTCTAACATGTAATCTGATGTTCTAACATGTAATCTAATGCTAACATTTAATCTGATGTTCTAACATGTAATCTGATGCTCTAACATGTAATCTGATGTTCTAACATGTAATCTGATGCAAACATGTAATCTGATGCTCTAACGTGTAATCTGATGTTCTAACATGTAATCTGATGCTCTAACATGCAATCTGATGTCCTAACATGTAATCTGATGTTCTAACATGTAATCTGATGCTAACATGTAATCTGATGTTCTAACATGTAATCTGATGCAAACATGTAATCTGATGCTCTAACATGTAATCTGATGTTCTAACATGTAACCTGATGCTCTAACATGCAATCTGATGTCCTAACAAGTAATCTGATGTTCTAACATGTAATCTGATGCTAACATGTAATCTGATGCTAACATGTAATCTGATGCTCTAATATGTAATCTGATGCTAACATATAATGTGATGCTCTAACATGTAATCTGATGTTCTAATATGTAATCTGATGCTAACATGTAATCTGATATTCTAACATGTAATCTGATGCTAACATGTAATCTGATGCTCTAACATGTTCTAACATGTAATCTGATGCTAACATTTAATCTGATGTTCTAACATGTAATCTGATGCTCTAACATGTAATCTGATGTTCTAACATGTAATCTGATGTTCTAACATATAATCAGATGCTAACATGTAATCTGATGCTCTTACTGTTCATGTAAAATAATGCTTTTACATGTAATCTGATGTTCTAACATGTAATCTGATGTTCTAACATGTAATCTGATGCTCTAATATGTAATCTGATGCTAACATATAATGTGATGCTCTAACATGTAATCTGATGTTCTAATATGTAATCTGATGCTAACATGTAATCTGATGCTCTAACATGTAATCTGATGTTCTAACATGTAATCTGATGCTAACATTTAATCTGATGTTCTAACATGTAATCTGATGTTCTAACATGTAATCTGATGTTCTAACATATAATCAGATGCTAACATGTAATCTGATGCTCTTACTGTTCATGTAATATGATGCTTTTACATGTAATCTGATGTTCTAACATGTAATCTGATGTTCTAACATGTAATCTGATGCTCTAATATGTAATCTGATGCTAACATATAATGTGATGCTCTAACATGTAATCTGATGTTCTAATATGTAATCTGATGCTAACATGTAATCTGATGCTCTAACATGTAATCTGATGTTCTAACATGTAATCTGATGCTAACATTTAATCTGATGTTCTAACATGTAATCTGATGCTCTAACATGTAATCTGATGTTCTAACATGTAATCTGATGTTCTAACATATAATCAGATGCTAACATGTAATCTGATGCTCTTACTGTTCATGTAATATGATGCTTTTACATGTAATCTGATGCTCTAACATGTAATCTGATGTTCTAACATGTAATCTGATGTTCTAACATATAATCAGATGCTAACATGTAATCTGATGCTCTAATATGTAATCTGATGCTAACATATAATGTGATGCTCTAACATGTAATCTGATGTTCTAATATGTAATCTGATGCTAACATGTAATCTGATGCTAACATGTAATCTGATGCTCTAACATGTCATCTGATGTTCTAACATGTAATCTGATGCTGACATTTAATCTGATGTTCTAACATGTAATCTGATGCTCTAACATGTAATCTGATGTTCTAACATGTAATCTGATGTTCTAACATATAATCAGATGCTAACATGTAATCTGATGCTCTTACTGTTCATGTAATATGATGCTTTTACATGTAATCTGATGTTCTAACATGTAATCTGATGTTCTAACATGTAATCTGATGTTCTAACATATAATCAGATGCTAACATGTAATCTGATGTTCTAACATGTAATCTGATGCTAACATGTAATCTGATGTTCTAACATGTAATCTGATGCTAACATTTGATCTGATGCTCTAACATGTAATCTGATGCTCTAACATGTAATCTGATGCTAACATGTAATCTGATGTTCTAACATGTAATCTGATGTTCTAACATGTAATCTAATGCTAACATTTAATCTGATGTTCTAACATGTAATCTGATGCTCTAACATGTAATCTGATGTTCTAACATGTAATCTGATGCAAACATGTAATCTGATGCTCTAACATGTAATCTGATGTTCTAACATGTAATCTGATGCTCTAACATGCAATCTGATTTCCTAACATGTAATCTGATGTTCTAACATGTAATCTGATGCTAACATGTAATCTGATGCTAACATGTAATCTGATGCTCTAACATGTAATCTGATGTTCTAACATGTAATATGATGTTCTAACATGTAATCTGATGCTCTAACATGTAATCTGATGTTCTAACATGTAATCTGATGCTAACATGTAATCTGATGCTCTAATATGTAATCTGATGCTAACATATAATGTGATGCTCTAACATGTAATCTGATGTTCTAATATGTAATCTGATGCTAACATGTAATCTGATGTTCTAACATGTAATCTGATGCTAACATGTAATCTGATGCTCTAACATGTAATCTGATGCTAACATGTAATCTGATGTTCTAATATGTAATCTGATGCTAACATGTAATCTGATGTTCTAACATGTAATCTGATGTCCTAACATGTAATCTGATGTTCTAACATGTAATCTGATGCTAACATTTAATCTGATGTTCTAACATGTAATCTGATGTTCTAACATGTAATCTGATGTTCTAACATGTAATCTGATGCTAACATGTAATCTGATGTTCTAACATGTAATCTGATGCTAACATGTGATCTGATGCTCTAACATGTAATCTGATGCTCTAACATGTCATCTGATTCTAACATGTAATCTGATGCTCTAACATGTAATCTGAGGCTAACATGTAATCTGATGTTCTAACATGTAATCTGATGTTCTAACATGTAATCTAATGCTAACATTTAATCTGATGTTCTAACATGTAATCTGATGCTCTAACATGTAATCTGATGTTCTAACATGTAATCTGATGCAAACATGTAATCTGATGCTCTAACGTGTAATCTGATGTTCTAACATGTAATCTGATGCTCTAACATGCAATCTGATGTCCTAACATGTAATCTGATGTTCTAACATGTAATCTGATGCTAACATGTAATCTGATGTTCTAACATGTAATCTGATGCAAACATGTAATCTGATGCTCTAACATGTAATCTGATGTTCTAACATGTAACCTGATGCTCTAACATGCAATCTGATGTCCTAACAAGTAATCTGATGTTCTAACATGTAATCTGATGCTAACATGTAATCTGATGCTAACATGTAATCTGATGCTCTAACATGTAATATGATGTTCTAACATGTAATATGATGTTCTAACATGTAATCTGATGCTCTAACATGTAATCTGATGTTCTAACATGTAATCTGATGCTAACATGTAATCTGATGCTCTAATATGTAATCTGATGCTAACATATAATATGATGCTTTTACATGTAATCTGATGCTCTAACATGTAATCTGATGTTCTAACATGTAATCTGATACTAACATGTAATCTGATGTCCTAACATGTAATCTGATGTCCTAACATGTAATCTGATGTTCTAACATGTAATCTGATGCTAACATGTAATCTGATGCTAACATGTAATCTGATGCTCTAACATGTAATCTGATGTTCTAACATGTAATCTGATGTTCTAACATGTAATCTGATGCTCTAACATGCAATCTGATGTCCTAACATGTAATCTGATGTTCTAACATGTAATCTGATGCTAACATGTAATCTGATGTTCTAACATGTAATCTGATGTTCTAACATGTAATCTGATGCTCTAACATGCAATCTGATGTCCTAACATGTAATCTGATGTTCTAACATGTAATCTGATGCTAACATGTAATCTGATGCTAACATGTAATCTGATGCTCTAACATGTAATCTGATGTTCTAACATGTAATATGATGTTCTAACATGTAATCTGATGCTCTAACATGTAATCTGATGTTCTAACATGTAATCTGATGCTAACATGTAATCTGATGCTCTAACATGTAATCTGATGCTCTAATATGTAATCTGATGCTCTAACATGTAATCTGATGTTCTAATATGTAATCTGATGCTAACATGTAATCTGATGTTCTAACATGTAATCTGATGCTAACATGTAATCTGATGCTCTAACATGTAATCTGATGTTCTAACATGTAATCTGATGCTAACATTTAATCTGATGTTCTAACATGTAATCTGATGCTCTAACATGTAATCTGATGTTCTAACATGTAATCTGATGTTCTAACATATAATCAGATGCTAACATGTAATCTGATGCTCTTACTGTTCATGTAATATGATGCTTTTACATGTAATCTGATGCTCTAACATGTAATCTGATGTTCTAACATGTAATCTGATGTTCTAACATGTAATCTGATACTAACATGTAATCTGATGTTCTAACATGTAATCTGATGCTAACATTTAATCTGATGTTCTAACATGTAATCTGATGTTCTAACATGTAATCTGATGTTCTAACATGTAATCTGATGCTAACATGTAATCTGATGTTCTAACATGTAATCTGATGTTCTAACATGTAATCTGATGCTCTAACATGCAATCTGATGTCCTAACATGTAATCTGATGTTCTAACATGTAATCTGATGCTAACATGTAATCTGATGTTCTAACATGTAATCTAATGCTAACATTTAATCTGATGTTCTAACATGTAATCTGATGCTCTAACGTGTAATCTGATGTTCTAACATGTAATCTGATGCTCTAACATGCAATCTGATGTCCTAACATGTAATCTGATGTTCTAACATGTAATCTGATGCTAACATGTAATCTGATGCTAACATGTAATCTGATGCTCTAACATGTAATCTGATGTTCTAACATGTAATCTGATGTTTTAACATGTAATCTGATGTTCTAACATGTAATCTGATTCTAACATGTAATCTGATGTTCTAACATGTAATCTGATGTTCTAACATGTAATCTGATGTTCTAACATGTAATCTGATATTCTAACATGTAATCTGATGCTAACATGTAATCTGATGCTCTAACATGTAATCTGATGCTCTAACATGTAATCTGATGTTCTAACATGTAATCTGATGCTCTAATATGTAATCTGATGCTCTAATATGTAATCTGATGCTAACATATAATGTGATGCTCTAACATGTAATCTGATGTTCTAATATGTAATCTGATGCTAACATGTAATCTGATGTTCTAACATGTAATCTGCTGCTAACATGTAATCTGATGCTCTAACATGTAATCTGATGTTCTAACATGTAATCTGATGCTAACATTTAATCTGATGTTCTAACATGTAATCTGATGCTCTAACATGTAATCTGATGTTCTAACATGTAATCTGATGTTCTAACATGTAATCTGATGCTAACATGTAATCTGATGTTCTAACATGTAATCTAATGCTAACATTTAATCTGATGTTCTAACATGTAATCTGATGCTCTAACGTGTAATCTGATGTTCTAACATGTAATCTGATGCTCTAACATGCAATCTTATGTCCTAACATGTAATCTGATGTTCTAACATGTAATCTGATGCTAACATGTAATCTGATGCTAACATGTAATCTGATGCTCTAACATGTAATCTGATGTTCTAACATGTAATCTGATGTTTTAACATGTAATCTGATGTTCTAACATGTAATCTGATTCTAACATGTAATCTGATGTTCTAACATGTAATCTGATGTTCTAACATGTAATCTGATGTTCTAACATGTAATCTGATATTCTAACATGTAATCTGATGCTAACATGTAATCTGATGCTCTAACATGTAATCTGATGCTCTAACATGTAATCTGATGCTCTAATATGTAATCTGATGCTCTAATATGTAATCTGATGCTAACATATAATGTGATGCTCTAACATGTAATCTGATGTTCTAATATGTAATCTGATGCTAACATGTAATCTGATGTTCTAACATGTAATCTGCTGCTAACATGTAATCTGATGCTCTAACATGTAATCTGATGTTCTAACATGTAATCTGATGCTAACATTTAATCTGATGTTCTAACATGTAATCTGATGCTCTAACATGTAATCTGATGTTCTAACATGTAATCTGATGTTCTAACATATAATCAGATGCTAACATGTAATCTGATGCTCTTACTGTTCATGTAATATGATGCTTTTACATGTAATCTGATGCTCTAACATGTAATCTGATGTTCTAACATGTAATCTGATGTTCTAACATATAATCAGATGCTATCATGTAATCTGATGCTCTAATATGTAATCTGATGCTAACATATAATGTGATGCTCTAACATGTAATCTGATGTTCTAATATGTAATCTGATGCTAACATGTAATCTGATGCTCTAACATGTAATCTGATGTTCTAACATGTAATCTGATGCTAACATTTAATCTGATGTTCTAACATGTAATCTGATGCTCTAACATGTAATCTGATGCTAACATGTAATCTGATGCTCTAACATGTAATCTGATGTTCTAACATGTAATCTGATGCTAACATTTAATCTGATGTTCTAACATGTAATCTGATGCTCTAACATGTAATCTGATGCTAACATGTAATCTGATGCTCTAACATGTAATCTGATGTTCTAACATGTAATCTGATGCTAACATTTAATCTGATGTTCTAACATGTAATCTGATGCTCTAACATGTAATCTGATGTTCTAACATGTAATCTGATGTTCTAACATATAATCAGATGCTAACATGTAATCTGATGCTCTAATATGTAATCTGATGCTAACATATAATGTGATGCTCTAACATGTAATCTGATGTTCTAATATGTAATCTGATGCTAACATGTAATCTGATGTTCTAACATGTAATCTGATGCTAACATGTAATCTGATGCTCTAACATGTAATCTGATGTTCTAACATGTAATCTGATGCTAACATTTAATCTGATGTTCTAACATGTAATCTGATGCTCTAACATGTAATCTGATGTTCTAACATGTAATCTGATGTTCTAACATATAATCAGATGCTAACATGTAATCTGATGCTCTTACTGTTCATGTAATATGATGCTTTTACATGTAATCTGATGCTCTAACATGTAATCTGATGTTCTAACATGTAATCTGATGTTCTAACATGTAATCTGATGTTCTAACATATAATCAGATGCTAACATGTAATTTGATGCTCTAACATGTAATCTGATGTTCTAACATGTAATCTGATGCAAACATGTAATCTGATGCTCTAACATGTAATCTGATGTTCTAACATGTAATCTGATGTTCTAACATGTAGTCTGATGTTCTAACATGTAATCTGATGCAAACATGTAATCTGATGCTCTAACATGTAATCTGATGTTCTAACATGTAATCTGATGCTCTAACATGCAATCTGATGTCCTAACATGTAATCTGATGTTCTAACATGTAATCTGATGCTAACATGTAATCTGATGCTAACATGTAATCTGATGCTCTAACATGTAATCTGATATTCTAACATGTAATCTGATGTTCTAACATGTAATCTGATGCTCTAACATGTAATCTGATGCTCTAACATGCAATCTGATGTCCTAACATGTAATCTGATGCTAACATGTAATCTGATGCTAACATTTAATCTGATGTTCTAACATGTAATCTGATGCTCTAACATGTAATCTGATGTTCTAACATGTAATCTGATGCAAACATGTAATCTGATGCTCTAACATGTGATCTGATGTTCTAACATGTAATCTGATGCTAACATGTAATCTGATGCTAACATGTAATCTGATGCTCTAACATGTAATCTGATGTTCTAACATGTAATATGATGCTAACATGTAATCTGATGCTAACATGTAATCTGATGCTCTAACATGTAATCTGATGTTCTAACGTAATCTGATGCTAACATGTAATCTGATGCTCTAATATGTAATCTGATGCTAACATATAATGTGATGCTCTAACATGTAATCTGATGTTCTAATATGTAATCTGATGCTAACATGTAATCTGATGTTCTAACATGTAATCTGATGCTAACATGTAATCTGATGCTCTAACATGTAATCTGATGTTCTAACATGTAATCTGATGCTAACATTTAATCTGATGTTCTAACATGTAATCTGATGCTCTAACATGTAATCTGATGTTCTAACATGTAATCTGATGTTCTAACATGTAATCAGATGCTAACATGAAATCTGATGCTATTACTGTTCATGTAATATGATGCTTTTACACATAATCTGATGCTCTAACATGTAATCTGATGTTCTAACATGTAATCTGATGTTCTAACATATAATCTGATACTAACATGTAATCTGATGCTCTAACATGTAATCTGATGTCCTAACATGTAATCTGATGTTCTAACATGTAATCTGATGCTAACATTTAATCTGATGTTCTAACATGTAATCTGATGCTCTAACATGTAATCTGATGCTAACATGTAATCTGATGCTCTAACATGTAATCTGATGTTCTAACATGTAATCTGATGCTAACATTTAATCTGATGTTCTAACATGTAATCTGATGCTCTAACATGTAATCTGATGTTCTAACATGTAATCTGATGTTCTAACATATAATCAGATGCTAACATGTAATCTGATGCTCTAATATGTAATCTGATGCTAACATATAATGTGATGCTCTAACATGTAATCTGATGTTCTAATATGTAATCTGATGCTAACATGTAATCTGATGTTCTAACATGTAATCTGATGCTAACATGTAATCTGATGCTCTAACATGTAATCTGATGTTCTAACATGTAATCTGATGTTCTAACATGTAATCTGATGCTCTAACATGTAATCTGATGTTCTAACATGTAATCTGATGTTCTAACATATAATCAGATGCTAACATCTAATCTGATGCTCTTACTGTTCATGTAATATGATGCTTTTACATGTAATCTGATGCTCTAACATGTAATCTGATGTTCTAACATGTAATCTGATGTTCTAACATGTAATCTGATGTTCTAACATATAATCAGATGCTAACATGTAATCTGATGCTCTAACATGTAATCTGATGTTCTAACATGTAATCTGATGCAAACATGTAATCTGATGCTCTAACATGTAATCTGATGTTCTAACATGTAATCTGATGCTCTAACATGTAGTCTGATGCTCTAACATGTAATCTGATGTTCTAACATGTAATCTGATGTTCTAACATGTAATCTGATACTAACATGTAATCTGATGCTCTAACATGAAATCTGATGTCCTAACATGTAATCTGATGCTAACATGTAATCTGATGTTCTAACATGTAATCTGATGCTAACATGTAATCTGATGTTCTAACATGTAATCTGATGCTAACATTTGATCTGATGCTCTAACATGTAATCTGATGCTCTAACATGTAATCTGATGCTAACATGTAATCTGATGCTCTAACATGTAATCTGAGGCTAACATGTAATCTGATGTTCTAACATGTAATCTGATGTTCTAACATGTAATCTAATGCTAACATTTAATCTGATGTTCTAACATGTAATCTGATGCTCTAACATGTAATCTGATGTTCTAACATGTAATCTGATGCAAACATGTAATCTGATGCTCTAACATGTAATCTGAGGCTAACATGTAATCTGATGTTCTAACATGTAATCTGATGCTAACATGTAATCTGATGCTAACATGTAATCTGATGCTCTAACATGTAATCTGATATTCTAACATGTAATCTGATGTTCTAACATGTAATCTGATGCTCTAACATGTAATCTGATGCTCTAACATGCAATCTGATGTCCTAACATGTAATCTGATGCTAACATGTAATCTGATGCTAACATTTAATCTGATGTTCTAACATGTAATCTGATGCTCTAACATGTAATCTGATGTTCTAACATGTAATCTGATGCAAACATGTAATCTGATGCTCTAACATGTGATCTGATGTTCTAACATGTAATCTGATGCTAACATGTAATCTGATGCTAACATGTAATCTGATGCTCTAACATGTAATCTGATGTTCTAACATGTAATATGATGCTAACATGTAATCTGATGCTAACATGTAATCTGATGCTCTAACATGTAATCTTATGTTCTAACGTAATCTGATGCTAACATGTAATCTGATGCTCTAACATGTAATCTGATGTTCTAATATGTAATCTGATGCTAACATGTAATCTGATGTTCTAACATGTAATCTGATGCTAACATGTAATCTGATGCTCTAACATGTAATCTGATGTTCTAACATGTAATCTGATGCTAACATTTAATCTGATGTTCTAACATGTAATCTGATGCTCTAACATGTAATCTGATGTTCTAACATGTAATCTGATGTTCTAACATATAATCAGATGCTAACATGTAATCTGATGCTATTACTGTTCATGTAATATGATGCTTTTACACATAATCTGATGCTCTAACATGTAATCTGATGTTCTAACATGTAATCTGATGTTCTAACATGTAATCTGATACTAACATGTAATCTGATGCTCTAACATGTAATCTGATGTCCTAACATGTAATCTGATGTTCTAACATGTAATCTGATGCTAACATTTAATCTGATGTTCTAACATGTAATCTGATGCTAACATGTAATGTGATGTTCTAACATGTAATCTGATGCTAACATGTGATCTGATGCTCTAACATGTAATCTGATGCTCTAACATGTAATCTGATGCTAACATGTAATCTGATGCTCTAACATGTAATCTGAGGCTAACATGTAATCTGATGTTCTAACATGTAATCTGATGTTCTAACATGTAATCTAATGCTAACATTTAATCTGATGTTCTAACATGTAATCTGATGCTCTAACATGTAATCTGATGTTCTAACATGTAATCTGATGCAAACATGTAATCTGATGCTCTAACGTGTAATCTGATGTTCTAACATGTAATCTGATGCTCTAACATGCAATCTGATGTCCTAACATGTAATCTGATGTTCTAACATGTAATCTGATGCTAACATGTAAACTGATGCTAACATGTAATCTGATGTTCTAACATGTAATCTGATGTTTTAACATGTAATCTGATGCTCTAACATGTAATCTGATGCTCTAACATGTAATCTGATGTTCTAACATGTAATCTGATTCTAACATGTAATCTGATGTTCTAACATGTAATCTGATGCTCTAACATGTAATCTGATGTTCTAACATGTAATCTGATGTTCTAACATATAATCAGATGCTAACATGTAATCTGATGCTCTTACTGTTCATGTAATATGATGCTTTTACATGTAATCTGATGCTCTAACATGTAATCTGATGCTCTAACATGTAATCTGATGTTCTAACATGTAATCTGATGTTCTAACATGTAATCTGATACTAACATGTAATCTGATGCTCTAACATGTAATCTGATGTCCTAACATGTAATCTGATGTTCTAACATGTAATCTGATGCTAACATTTAATCTGATGTTCTAACATATAATCAGATGCTAACATGTAATCTGATGCTCTAATATGTAATCTGATGCTAACATATAATGTGATGCTCTAACATGTAATCTGATGTTCTAATATGTAATCTGATGCTAACATGTAATCTGATGTTCTAACATGTAATCTGATGTTCTAACATATAATCAGATGCTAACATGTAATCTGATGCTCTAATATGTAATCTGATGTTCTAACATGTAATCTGATGCTCTAACATGTAATCTGATGTTCTAACATGTAATCTGATGCTAACATTTAATCTGATGTTCTAACATGTAATCTGATGCTCTAACATGTAATCTGATGCTAACATGTAATCTGATGCTCTAACATGTAATCTGATGTTCTAACATGTAATCTGATGCTAACATTTAATCTGATGTTCTAACATGTAATCTGATGCTCTAACATGTAATCTGATGTTCTAACATGTAATCTGATGTTCTAACATATAATCAGATGCTAACATGTAATCTGATGCTCTAATATGTAATCTGATGCTAACATATAATGTGATGCTCTAACATGTAATCTGATGTTCTAATATGTAATCTGATGCTAACATGTAATCTGATGTTCTAACATGTAATCTGATGCTAACATGTAATCTGATGCTCTAACATGTAATCTGATGTTCTAACATGTAATCTGATGCTAACATTTAATCTGATGTTCTAACATGTAATCTGATGCTCTAACATGTAATCTGATGTTCTAACATGTAATCTGATGTTCTAACATATAATCAGATGCTAACATGTAATCTGATGCTCTTACTGTTCATGTAATATGATGCTTTTACATGTAATCTGATGCTCTAACATGTAATCTGATGTTCTAACATGTAATCTGATGTTCTAACATGTAATCTGATGTTCTAACATATAATCAGATGCTAACATGTAATCTGATGCTCTAACATGTAATCTGATGTTCTAACATGTAATCTGATGCAAACATGTAATCTGATGCTCTAACATGTAATCTGATGTTCTAACATGTAATCTGATGCTCTAACATGTAGTCTGATGCTCTAACATGTAATCTGATGTTCTAACATGTAATCTGATGTTCTAACATGTAATCTGATACTAACATGTAATCTGATGCTCTAACATGAAATCTGATGTCCTAACATGTAATCTGATGCTAACATGTAATCTGATGTTCTAACATGTAATCTGATGCTAACATGTAATCTGATGTTCTAACATGTAATCTGATGCTAACATTTGATCTGATGCTCTAACATGTAATCTGATGCTCTAACATGTAATCTGATGCTAACATGTAATCTGATGCTCTAACATGTAATCTGAGGCTAACATGTAATCTGATGTTCTAACATGTAATCTGATGTTCTAACATGTAATCTAATGCTAACATTTAATCTGATGTTCTAACATGTAATCTGATGCTCTAACATGTAATCTGATGTTCTAACATGTAATCTGATGCAAACATGTAATCTGATGCTCTAACATGTAATCTGATGTTCTAACATGTAATCTGATGCTCTAACATGCAATCTGATGTCCTAACATGTAATCTGATGTTCTAACATGTAATCTGATGCTAACATGTAATCTGATGCTAACATGTAATCTGATGCTCTAACATGTAATCTGATATTCTAACATGTAATCTGATGTTCTAACATGTAATCTGATGCTCTAACATGTAATCTGATGCTCTAACATGCAATCTGATGTCCTAACATGTAATCTGATGCTAACATGTAATCTGATGCTAACATTTAATCTGATGTTCTAACATGTAATCTGATGCTCTAACATGTAATCTGATGTTCTAACATGTAATCTGATGCAAACATGTAATCTGATGCTCTAACATGTGATCTGATGTTCTAACATGTAATCTGATGCTAACATGTAATCTGATGCTAACATGTAATCTGATGCTCTAACATGTAATCTGATGTTCTAACATGTAATATGATGCTAACATGTAATCTGATGCTAACATGTAATCTGATGCTCTAACATGTAATCTGATGTTCTAACGTAATCTGATGCTAACATGTAATCTGATGCTCTAATATGTAATCTGATGTCCTACCATGTAATCTGATGTTCTAACATGTAATCTGATGCTAACATTTAATCTGATGTTCTAACATGTAATCTGATGCTAACATGTAATGTGATGTTCTAACATGTAATCTGATGCTAACATGTGATCTGATGCTCTAACATGTAATCTGATGCTCTAACATGTAATCTGATGCTAACATGTAATCTGATGCTCTAACATGTAATCTGAGGCTAACATGTAATCTGATGTTCTAACATGTAATCTGATGTTCTAACATGTAATCTAATGCTAACATTTAATCTGATGTTCTAACATGTAATCTGATGCTCTAACATGTAATCTGATGCAAACATGTAATCTGATGCTCTAACGTGTAATCTGATGTTCTAACATGTAATCTGATGCTCTAACATGCAATCTGATGTCCTAACATGTAATCTGATGTTCTAACATGTAATCTGATGCTAACATGTAATCTGATGTTCTAACATGTAATCTGATGTTCTAACATGTAATCTGATACTAACATGTAATCTGATGCTCTAACATGTAATCTGATGTCCTAACATGTAATCTGATGTTCTAACATGTAATCTGATGCTAACATTTAATCTGATGTTCTAACATGTAATCTGATGCTCTAACATGTAATCTGATGTTCTAACATGTAATCTGATGCTAACATTTAATCTGATGTTCTAACATGTAATCTGATGCTCTAACATGTAATCTGATGCTAACATGTAATCTGATGCTCTAACATGTAATCTGATGTTCTAACATGTAATCTGATGCTAACATTTAATCTGATGTTCTAACATGTAATCTGATGCTCTAACATGTAATCTGATGTTCTAACATGTAATCTGATGTTCTAACATATAATCAGATGCTAACATGTAATCTGATGCTCTAATATGTAATCTGATGCTAACATATAATGTGATGCTCTAACATGTAATCTGATGTTCTAATATGTAATCTGATGCTAACATGTAATCTGATGTTCTAACATGTAATCTGATGCTAACATTTAAACTGATGTTCTAACATGTAATCTGATGCTCTAACATGTAATCTGATGTTCTAACATGTAATCTGATGCTAACATTTAATCTGATGTTCTAACATGTAATCTGATGCTCTAACATGTAATCTGATGCTAACATGTAATCTGATGCTCTAACATGTAATCTGATGTTCTAACATGTAATCTGATGCTAACATTTAATCTGATGTTCTAACATGTAATCTGATGCTCTAACATGTAATCTGATGTTCTAACATGTAATCTGATGTTCTAACATATAATCAGATGCTAACATGTAATCTGATGCTCTAATATGTAATCTGATGCTAACATATAATGTGATGCTCTAACATGTAATCTGATGTTCTAATATGTAATCTGATGCTAACATGTAATCTGATGTTCTAACATGTAATCTGATGCTAACATGTAATCTGATGCTCTAACATGTAATCTGATGTTCTAACATGTAATCTGATGCTAACATTTAATCTGATGTTCTAACATGTAATCTGATGCTCTAACATGTAATCTGATGTTCTAACATGTAATCTGATGTTCTAACATGTAATCTGATACTAACATGTAATCTGATGCTCTAACATGAAATCTGATGTCCTAATATGTAATCTGATGCTAACATGTAATCTGATGTTCTAACATGTAATCTGATGCTAACATGTAATCTGATGTTCTAACATGTAATCTGATGCTAACATTTGATCTGATGCTCTAACATGTAATCTGATGCTCTAACATGTAATCTGATGCTCTAACATGTAATCTGAGGCTAACATGTAATCTGATGTTCTAACATGTAATCTGATGTTCTAACATGTAATCTAATGCTAACATTTAATCTGATGTTCTAACATGTAATCTGATGCTCTAACATGTAATCTGATGTTCTAACATGTAATCTGATGCAAACATGTAATCTGATGCTCTAACATGTAATCTGATGTTCTAACATGTAATCTGATGCTCTAACATGCAATCTGATGTCCTAACATGTAATCTGATGTTCTAACATGTAATCTGATGCTAACATGTAATCTGATGCTAACATGTAATCTGATGCTCTAACATGTAATCTGATATTCTAACATGTAATCTGATGTTCTAACATGTAATCTGATGCTCTAACATGTAATCTGATGCTCTAACATGCAATCTGATGTCCTAACATGTAATCTGATGCTAACATGTAATCTGATGCTAACATTTAATCTGATGTTCTAACATGTAATCTGATGCTCTAACATGTAATCTGATGTTCTAACATGTAATCTGATGCAAAGATGTAATCTGATGCTCTAACATGTGATCTGATGTTCTAACATGTAATCTGATGCTAACATGTAATCTGATGCTAACATGTAATCTGATGCTCTAACATGTAATCTGATGTTCTAACATGTAATATGATGCTAACATGTAATCTGATGCTAACATGTAATCTGATGCTCTAACATGTAATCTGATGTTCTAACGTAATCTGATGCTAACATGTAATCTGATGCTCTAATATGTAATCTGATGTCCTAACATGTAATCTGATGTCCTAACATGTAATCTGATGTTCTAACATGTAATCTGATGCTAACATTTAATCTGATGTTCTAACATGTAATCTGATGCTAACATGTAATGTGATGTTCTAACATGTAATCTGATGCTAACATGTGATCTGATGCTCTAACATGTAATCTGATGCTCTAACATGTAATCTGATGCTAACATGTAATCTGATGCTCTAACATGTAATCTGAGGCTAACATGTAATCTGATGTTCTAACATGTAATCTGATGTTCTAACATGTAATCTAATGCTAACATTTAATCTGATGTTCTAACATGTAATCTGATGCTCTAACATGTAATCTGATGCAAACATGTAATCTGATGCTCTAACGTGTAATCTGATGTTCTAACATGTAATCTGATGCTCTAACATGCAATCTGATGTCCTAACATGTAATCTGATGTTCTAACATGTAATCTGATGCTAACATGTAATCTGATGTTCTAACATGTAATCTGATGTTCTAACATGTAATCTGATACTAACATGTAATCTGATGCTCTAACATGTAATCTGATGTCCTAACATGTAATCTGATGTTCTAACATGTAATCTGATGCTAACATTTAATCTGATGTTCTAACATGTAATCTGATGCTCTAACATGTAATCTGATGTTCTAACATGTAATCTGATGCTAACATTTAATCTGATGTTCTAACATGTAATCTGATGCTCTAACATGTAATCTGATGCTAACATGTAATCTGATGCTCTAACATGTAATCTGATGTTCTAACATGTAATCTGATGCTAACATTTAATCTGATGTTCTAACATGTAATCTGATGCTCTAACATGTAATCTGATGTTCTAACATGTAATCTGATGTTCTAACATATAATCAGATGCTAACATGTAATCTGATGCTCTAATATGTAATCTGATGCTAACATATAATGTGATGCTCTAACATGTAATCTGATGTTCTAATATGTAATCTGATGCTAACATGTAATCTGATGTTCTAACATGTAATCTGATGCTAACATTTAAACTGATGTTCTAACATGTAATCTGATGCTCTAACATGTAATCTGATGTTCTAACATGTAATCTGATGCTAACATTTAATCTGATGTTCTAACATGTAATCTGATGCTCTAACATGTAATCTGATGTTCTAACATGTAATCTGATGCTAACATTTAATCTGATGTTCTAACATGTAATCTGATGCTCTAACATGTAATCTGATGCTAACATGTAATCTGATGTTCTAACATATAATCAGATGCTAACATGTAATCTGATGCTCTAACTATGTAATCTGATGCTAACATATAATCGTGATGCTCTAACATGTAATCTGATGTTCTAATATGTAATCTGATGCTAACATGTAATCTGATGTTCTAACATGTAATCTGATGCTAACATTTAAACTGATGTTCTAACATGTAATCTGATGCTCTAACATGTAATCTGATGTTCTAACATGTAATCTGATGCTAACATTTAATCTGATGTTCTAACATGTAATCTGATGTTCTAATATGTAATCTGATGCTAACATGTAATCTGATGTTCTAACATGTAATCTGATGCTAACATGTAATCTGATGCTCTAACATGTAATCTGATGTTCTAACATGTAATCTGATGCTAACATTTAATCTGATGTTCTAACATGTAATCTGATGCTCTAACATGTAATCTGATGTTCTAACATGTAATCTGATGTTCTAACATGTAATCTGATACTAACATGTAATCTGATGCTCTAACATGAAATCTGATGTCCTAATATGTAATCTGATGCTAACATGTAATCTGATGTTCTAACATGTAATCTGATGCTAACATGTAATCTGATGTTCTAACATGTAATCTGATGCTAACATTTGATCTGATGCTCTAACATGTAATCTGATGCTCTAACATGTAATCTGATGCTCTAACATGTAATCTGAGGCTAACATGTAATCTGATGTTCTAACATGTAATCTGATGTTCTAACATGTAATCTAATGCTAACATTTAATCTGATGTTCTAACATGTAATCTGATGCTCTAACATGTAATCTGATGTTCTAACATGTAATCTGATGCAAACATGTAATCTGATGCTCTAACATGTAATCTGATGTTCTAACATGTAATCTGATGCTCTAACATGCAATCTGATGTCCTAACATGTAATCTGATGTTCTAACATGTAATCTGATGCTAACATGTAATCTGATGCTAACATGTAATCTGATGCTCTAACATGTAATCTGATATTCTAACATGTAATCTGATGTTCTAACATGTAATCTGATGCTCTAACATGTAATCTGATGCTCTAACATGCAATCTGATGTCCTAACATGTAATCTGATGCTAACATGTAATCTGATGCTAACATTTAATCTGATGTTCTAACATGTAATCTGATGCTCTAACATGTAATCTGATGTTCTAACATGTAATCTGATGCAAAGATGTAATCTGATGCTCTAACATGTGATCTGATGTTCTAACATGTAATCTGATGCTAACATGTAATCTGATGCTAACATGTAATCTGATGCTCTAACATGTAATCTGATGTTCTAACATGTAATATGATGCTAACATGTAATCTGATGCTAACATGTAATCTGATGCTCTAACATGTAATCTGATGTTCTAACGTAATCTGATGCTAACATGTAATCTGATGCTCTAATATGTAATCTGATGTCCTAACATGTAATCTGATGTTCTAACATGTAATCTGATGCTAACATTTAATCTGATGTTCTAACATGTAATCTGATGCTAACATGTAATGTGATGTTCTAACATGTAATCTGATGCTAACATGTGATCTGATGCTCTAACATGTAATCTGATGCTCTAACATGTAATCTGATGCTAACATGTAATCTGATGCTCTAACATGTAATCTGAGGCTAACATGTAATCTGATGTTCTAACATGTAATCTGATGTTCTAACATGTAATCTAATGCTAACATTTAATCTGATGTTCTAACATGTAATCTGATGCTCTAACATGTAATCTGATGCAAACATGTAATCTGATGCTCTAACGTGTAATCTGATGTTCTAACATGTAATCTGATGCTCTAACATGCAATCTGATGTCCTAACATGTAATCTGATGTTCTAACATGTAATCTGATGCTAACATGTAATCTGATGTTCTAACATGTAATCTGATGTTCTAACATGTAATCTGATACTAACATGTAATCTGATGCTCTAACATGTAATCTGATGTCCTAACATGTAATCTGATGTTCTAACATGTAATCTGATGCTAACATTTAATCTGATGTTCTAACATGTAATCTGATGCTCTAACATGTAATCTGATGTTCTAACATGTAATCTGATGCTAACATTTAATCTGATGTTCTAACATGTAATCTGATGCTCTAACATGTAATCTGATGCTAACATGTAATCTGATGCTCTAACATGTAATCTGATGTTCTAACATGTAATCTGATGCTAACATTTAATCTGATGTTCTAACATGTAATCTGATGCTCTAACATGTAATCTGATGTTCTAACATGTAATCTGATGTTCTAACATATAATCAGATGCTAACATGTAATCTGATGCTCTAATATGTAATCTGATGCTAACATATAATGTGATGCTCTAACATGTAATCTGATGTTCTAATATGTAATCTGATGCTAACATGTAATCTGATGTTCTAACATGTAATCTGATGCTAACATTTAAACTGATGTTCTAACATGTAATCTGATGCTCTAACATGTAATCTGATGTTCTAACATGTAATCTGATGCTAACATTTAATCTGATGTTCTAACATGTAATCTGATGCTCTAACATGTAATCTGATGCTAACATGTAATCTGATGCTCTAACATGTAATCTGATGTTCTAACATGTAATCTGATGCTAACATTTAATCTGATGTTCTAACATGTAATCTGATGCTCTAACATGTAATCTGATGTTCTAACATGTAATCTGATGTTCTAACATATAATCAGATGCTAACATGTAATCTGATGCTCTAATATGTAATCTGATGCTAACATATAATGTGATGCTCTAACATGTAATCTGATGTTCTAATATGTAATCTGATGCTAACATGTAATCTGATGTTCTAACATGTAATCTGATGCTAACATGTAATCTGATGCTCTAACATGTAATCTGATGTTCTAACATGTAATCTGATGCTAACATTTAATCTGATGTTCTAACATGTAATCTGATGCTCTAACATGTAATCTGATGTTCTAACATGTAATCTGATGTTCTAACATGTAATCTGATACTAACATGTAATCTGATGCTCTAACATGAAATCTGATGTCCTAATATGTAATCTGATGCTAACATGTAATCTGATGTTCTAACATGTAATCTGATGCTAACATGTAATCTGATGTTCTAACATGTAATCTGATGCTAACATTTGATCTGATGCTCTAACATGTAATCTGATGCTCTAACATGTAATCTGATGCTCTAACATGTAATCTGAGGCTAACATGTAATCTGATGTTCTAACATGTAATCTGATGTTCTAACATGTAATCTAATGCTAACATTTAATCTGATGTTCTAACATGTAATCTGATGCTCTAACATGTAATCTGATGTTCTAACATGTAATCTGATGCAAACATGTAATCTGATGCTCTAACATGTAATCTGATGTTCTAACATGTAATCTGATGCTCTAACATGCAATCTGATGTCCTAACATGTAATCTGATGTTCTAACATGTAATCTGATGCTAACATGTAATCTGATGCTAACATGTAATCTGATGCTCTAACATGTAATCTGATATTCTAACATGTAATCTGATGTTCTAACATGTAATCTGATGCTCTAACATGTAATCTGATGCTCTAACATGCAATCTGATGTCCTAACATGTAATCTGATGCTAACATGTAATCTGATGCTAACATTTAATCTGATGTTCTAACATGTAATCTGATGCTCTAACATGTAATCTGATGTTCTAACATGTAATCTGATGCAAAGATGTAATCTGATGCTCTAACATGTGATCTGATGTTCTAACATGTAATCTGATGCTAACATGTAATCTGATGCTAACATGTAATCTGATGCTCTAACATGTAATCTGATGTTCTAACATGTAATATGATGCTAACATGTAATCTGATGCTAACATGTAATCTGATGCTCTAACATGTAATCTGATGTTCTAACGTAATCTGATGCTAACATGTAATCTGATGCTCTAATATGTAATCTGATGTCCTAACATGTAATCTGATGTTCTAACATGTAATCTGATGCTAACATTTAATCTGATGTTCTAACATGTAATCTGATGCTAACATGTAATGTGATGTTCTAACATGTAATCTGATGCTAACATGTGATCTGATGCTCTAACATGTAATCTGATGCTCTAACATGTAATCTGATGCTAACATGTAATCTGATGCTCTAACATGTAATCTGAGGCTAACATGTAATCTGATGTTCTAACATGTAATCTGATGTTCTAACATGTAATCTAATGCTAACATTTAATCTGATGTTCTAACATGTAATCTGATGCTCTAACATGTAATCTGATGTTCTAACATGTAATCTGATGCAAACATGTAATCTGATGCTCTAACGTGTAATCTGATGTTCTAACATGTAATCTGATGCTCTAACATGCAATCTGATGTCCTAACATGTAATCTGATGTTCTAACATGTAATCTGATGCTAACATGTAATCTGATGCTAACATGTAATCTGATGTTCTAACATGTAATCTGATGTTTTAACATGTAATCTGATGCTCTAACATGTAATCTGATGCTCTAACATGTAATCTGATGTTCTAACATGTAATCTGATTCTAACATGTAATCTGATGTTCTAACATGTAATCTGATGCTCTAACATGTAATCTGATGTTCTAACATGTAATCTGATGTTCTAACATATAATCAGATGCTAACATGTAATCTGATGCTCTTACTGTTCATGTAATATGATGCTTTTACATGTAATCTGATGCTCTAACATGTAATCTGATGTTCTAACATGTAATCTGATGTTCTAACATATAATCAGATGCTAACATGTAATCTGATGCTCTAATATGTAATCTGATGCTAACATATAATGTGATGCTCTAACATGTAATCTGATGTTCTAACATGTAATCTGATGTTCTAACATGTAATCTGATGCTAACATTTAATCTGATGTTCTAACATGTAATCTGATGCTCTAACATGTAATCTGATGTTCTAACATGTAATCTGATGTTCTAACATATAATCAGATGCTAACATGTAATCTGATGCTCTTACTGTTCATGTAATATGATGCTTTTACATGTAATCTGATGCTCTAACATGTAATCTGATGTTCTAACATGTAATCTGATGTTCTAACATATAATCAGATGCTAACATGTAATCTGATGCTCTAATATGTAATCTGATGCTAACATATAATGTGATGCTCTAACATGTAATCTGATGTTCTAATATGTAATCTGATGCTAACATGTAATCTGATATTCTAACATGTAATCTGATGCTAACATGTAATCTGATGCTCTAACATGTTCTAACATGTAATCTGATGCTAACATTTAATCTGATGTTCTAACATGTAATCTGATGTTCTAACATATAATCAGATGCTAACATGTAATCTGATGCTCTTACTGTTCATGTAATATGATGCTTTTACATGTAATCTGATGCTCTAACATGTAATCTGATGTTCTAACATGTAATCTGATGTTCTAACATATAATCAGATGCTAACATGTAATCTGATGCTCTAATATGTAATCTGATGCTAACATATAATGTGATGCTCTAACATGTAATCTGATGTTCTAACATGTAATCTGATGCTAACATTTAATCTGATGTTCTAACATGTAATCTGATGCTCTAACATGTAATCTGATGCTAACATGTAATCTGATGCTCTAACATGTAATCTGATGTTCTAACATGTAATCTGATGCTAACATTTAATCTGATGTTCTAACATGTAATCTGATGCTCTAACATGTAATCTGATGTTCTAACATGTAATCTGATGTTCTAACATATAATCAGATGCTAACATGTAATCTGATGCTCTTACTGTTCATGTAATATGATGCTTTTACATGTAATCTGATGCTCTAACATGTAATCTGATGTTCTAACATGTAATCTGATGTTCTAACATATAATCAGATGCTAACATGTAATCTGATGCTCTAATATGTAATCTGATGCTAACATATAATGTGATGCTCTAACATGTAATCTGATGTTCTAACATGTAATCTGATGTTCTAACATGTAATCTGATACTAACATGTAATCTGATGCTCTAACATGTAATCTGATGTTCTAACATGTAATCTGATGTTCTAACATGTAATCTGATACTAACATGTAATCTGATGCTCTAACATGTAATCTGATGTTCTAACATGTAATCTGATGCTAACATTTAATCTGATGTTCTAACATGTAATCTGATGCTCTAACATGTAATCTGATGTTCTAACATGTAATCTGATGTTCTAACATATAATCAGATGCTAACATGTAATCTGATGCTCTAATATGTAATCTGATGCTAACATATAATGTGATGCTCTAACATGTAATCTGATGTTCTAATATGTAATCTGATGCTAACATGTAATCTGATGTTCTAACATGTAATCTGATGCTAACATTTAAACTGATGTTCTAACATGTAATCTGATGCTCTAACATGTAATCTGATGTTCTAACATGTAATCTGATGCTAACATTTAATCTGATGTTCTAACATGTAATCTGATGCTCTAACATGTAATCTGATGCTAACATGTAATCTGATGCTCTAACATGTAATCTGATGTTCTAACATGTAATCTGATGCTAACATTTAATCTGATGTTCTAACATGTAATCTGATGCTCTAACATGTAATCTGATGTTCTAACATGTAATCTGATGTTCTAACATATAATCAGATGCTAACATGTAATCTGATGCTCTAATATGTAATCTGATGCTAACATATAATGTGATGCTCTAACATGTAATCTGATGTTCTAATATGTAATCTGATGCTAACATGTAATCTGATGTTCTAACATGTAATCTGATGCTAACATGTAATCTGATGCTCTAACATGTAATCTGATGTTCTAACATGTAATCTGATGCTAACATTTAATCTGATGTTCTAACATGTAATCTGATGCTCTAACATGTAATCTGATGTTCTAACATGTAATCTGATGTTCTAACATGTAATCTGATACTAACATGTAATCTGATGCTCTAACATGAAATCTGATGTCCTAATATGTAATCTGATGCTAACATGTAATCTGATGTTCTAACATGTAATCTGATGCTAACATGTAATCTGATGTTCTAACATGTAATCTGATGCTAACATTTGATCTGATGCTCTAACATGTAATCTGATGCTCTAACATGTAATCTGATGCTCTAACATGTAATCTGAGGCTAACATGTAATCTGATGTTCTAACATGTAATCTGATGTTCTAACATGTAATCTAATGCTAACATTTAATCTGATGTTCTAACATGTAATCTGATGCTCTAACATGTAATCTGATGTTCTAACATGTAATCTGATGCAAACATGTAATCTGATGCTCTAACATGTAATCTGATGTTCTAACATGTAATCTGATGCTCTAACATGCAATCTGATGTCCTAACATGTAATCTGATGTTCTAACATGTAATCTGATGCTAACATGTAATCTGATGCTAACATGTAATCTGATGCTCTAACATGTAATCTGATATTCTAACATGTAATCTGATGTTCTAACATGTAATCTGATGCTCTAACATGTAATCTGATGCTCTAACATGCAATCTGATGTCCTAACATGTAATCTGATGCTAACATGTAATCTGATGCTAACATTTAATCTGATGTTCTAACATGTAATCTGATGCTCTAACATGTAATCTGATGTTCTAACATGTAATCTGATGCAAAGATGTAATCTGATGCTCTAACATGTGATCTGATGTTCTAACATGTAATCTGATGCTAACATGTAATCTGATGCTAACATGTAATCTGATGCTCTAACATGTAATCTGATGTTCTAACATGTAATATGATGCTAACATGTAATCTGATGCTAACATGTAATCTGATGCTCTAACATGTAATCTGATGTTCTAACGTAATCTGATGCTAACATGTAATCTGATGCTCTAATATGTAATCTGATGTCCTAACATGTAATCTGATGTTCTAACATGTAATCTGATGCTAACATTTAATCTGATGTTCTAACATGTAATCTGATGCTAACATGTAATGTGATGTTCTAACATGTAATCTGATGCTAACATGTGATCTGATGCTCTAACATGTAATCTGATGCTCTAACATGTAATCTGATGCTAACATGTAATCTGATGCTCTAACATGTAATCTGAGGCTAACATGTAATCTGATGTTCTAACATGTAATCTGATGTTCTAACATGTAATCTAATGCTAACATTTAATCTGATGTTCTAACATGTAATCTGATGCTCTAACATGTAATCTGATGTTCTAACATGTAATCTGATGCAAACATGTAATCTGATGCTCTAACGTGTAATCTGATGTTCTAACATGTAATCTGATGCTCTAACATGCAATCTGATGTCCTAACATGTAATCTGATGTTCTAACATGTAATCTGATGCTAACATGTAATCTGATGCTAACATGTAATCTGATGTTCTAACATGTAATCTGATGTTTTAACATGTAATCTGATGCTCTAACATGTAATCTGATGCTCTAACATGTAATCTGATGTTCTAACATGTAATCTGATTCTAACATGTAATCTGATGTTCTAACATGTAATCTGATGCTCTAACATGTAATCTGATGTTCTAACATGTAATCTGATGTTCTAACATATAATCAGATGCTAACATGTAATCTGATGCTCTTACTGTTCATGTAATATGATGCTTTTACATGTAATCTGATGCTCTAACATGTAATCTGATGTTCTAACATGTAATCTGATGTTCTAACATATAATCAGATGCTAACATGTAATCTGATGCTCTAATATGTAATCTGATGCTAACATATAATGTGATGCTCTAACATGTAATCTGATGTTCTAACATGTAATCTGATGTTCTAACATGTAATCTGATGCTAACATTTAATCTGATGTTCTAACATGTAATCTGATGCTCTAACATGTAATCTGATGTTCTAACATGTAATCTGATGTTCTAACATATAATCAGATGCTAACATGTAATCTGATGCTCTTACTGTTCATGTAATATGATGCTTTTACATGTAATCTGATGCTCTAACATGTAATCTGATGTTCTAACATGTAATCTGATGTTCTAACATATAATCAGATGCTAACATGTAATCTGATGCTCTAATATGTAATCTGATGCTAACATATAATGTGATGCTCTAACATGTAATCTGATGTTCTAATATGTAATCTGATGCTAACATGTAATCTGATATTCTAACATGTAATCTGATGCTAACATGTAATCTGATGCTCTAACATGTTCTAACATGTAATCTGATGCTAACATTTAATCTGATGTTCTAACATGTAATCTGATGTTCTAACATATAATCAGATGCTAACATGTAATCTGATGCTCTTACTGTTCATGTAATATGATGCTTTTACATGTAATCTGATGCTCTAACATGTAATCTGATGTTCTAACATGTAATCTGATGTTCTAACATATAATCAGATGCTAACATGTAATCTGATGCTCTAATATGTAATCTGATGCTAACATATAATGTGATGCTCTAACATGTAATCTGATGTTCTAACATGTAATCTGATGCTAACATTTAATCTGATGTTCTAACATGTAATCTGATGCTCTAACATGTAATCTGATGCTAACATGTAATCTGATGCTCTAACATGTAATCTGATGTTCTAACATGTAATCTGATGCTAACATTTAATCTGATGTTCTAACATGTAATCTGATGCTCTAACATGTAATCTGATGTTCTAACATGTAATCTGATGTTCTAACATATAATCAGATGCTAACATGTAATCTGATGCTCTTACTGTTCATGTAATATGATGCTTTTACATGTAATCTGATGCTCTAACATGTAATCTGATGTTCTAACATGTAATCTGATGTTCTAACATATAATCAGATGCTAACATGTAATCTGATGCTCTAATATGTAATCTGATGCTAACATATAATGTGATGCTCTAACATGTAATCTGATGTTCTAACATGTAATCTGATGTTCTAACATGTAATCTGATACTAACATGTAATCTGATGCTCTAACATGTAATCTGATGTCCTAACATGTAATCTGATGTTCTAACATGTAATCTGATGCTAACATTTAATCTGATGTTCTAACATGTAATCTGATGCTAACATGTAATGTGATGTTCTAACATGTAATCTGATGCTAACATGTGATCTGATGCTCTAACATGTAATCTGATGCTCTAACATGTAATCTGATGCTAACATGTAATCTGATGCTCTAACATGTAATCTGAGGCTAACATGTAATCTGATGTTCTAACATGTAATCTGATGTTCTAACATGTAATCTAATGCTAACATTTAATCTGATGTTCTAACATGTAATCTGATGCTCTAACATGTAATCTGATGTTCTAACATGTAATCTGATGCAAACATGTAATCTGATGCTCTAACGTGTAATCTGATGTTCTAACATGTAATCTGATGCTCTAACATGCAATCTGATGTCCTAACATGTAATCTGATGTTCTAACATGTAATCTGATGCTAACATGTAAACTGATGCTAACATGTAATCTGATGTTCTAACATGTAATCTGATGTTTTAACATGTAATCTGATGCTCTAACATGTAATCTGATGCTCTAACATGTAATCTGATGTTCTAACATGTAATCTGATTCTAACATGTAATCTGATGTTCTAACATGTAATCTGATGCTCTAACATGTAATCTGATGTTCTAACATGTAATCTGATGTTCTAACATATAATCAGATGCTAACATGTAATCTGATGCTCTTACTGTTCATGTAATATGATGCTTTTACATGTAATCTGATGCTCTAACATGTAATCTGATGCTCTAACATGTAATCTGATGTTCTAACATGTAATCTGATGTTCTAACATGTAATCTGATACTAACATGTAATCTGATGCTCTAACATGTAATCTGATGTCCTAACATGTAATCTGATGTTCTAACATGTAATCTGATGCTAACATTTAATCTGATGTTCTAACATGTAATCTGATGCTCTAACATGTAATCTGATGTTCTAACATGTAATCTGATGCTAACATTTAATCTGATGTTCTAACATGTAATCTGATGCTCTAACATGTAATCTGATGCTAACATGTAATCTGATGCTCTAACATGTAATCTGATGTTCTAACATGTAATCTGATGCTAACATTTAATCTGATGTTCTAACATGTAATCTGATGCTCTAACATGTAATCTGATGTTCTAACATGTAATCTGATGTTCTAACATATAATCAGATGCTAACATGTAATCTGATGCTCTAATATGTAATCTGATGCTAACATATAATGTGATGCTCTAACATGTAATCTGATGTTCTAATATGTAATCTGATGCTAACATGTAATCTGATGTTCTAACATGTAATCTGATGTTCTAACATATAATCAGATGCTAACATGTAATCTGATGCTCTAATATGTAATCTGATGTTCTAACATGTAATCTGATGCTCTAACATGTAATCTGATGTTCTAACATGTAATCTGATGCTAACATTTAATCTGATGTTCTAACATGTAATCTGATGCTCTAACATGTAATCTGATGCTAACATGTAATCTGATGCTCTAACATGTAATCTGATGTTCTAACATGTAATCTGATGCTAACATTTAATCTGATGTTCTAACATGTAATCTGATGCTCTAACATGTAATCTGATGTTCTAACATGTAATCTGATGTTCTAACATATAATCAGATGCTAACATGTAATCTGATGCTCTAATATGTAATCTGATGCTAACATATAATGTGATGCTCTAACATGTAATCTGATGTTCTAATATGTAATCTGATGCTAACATGTAATCTGATGTTCTAACATGTAATCTGATGCTAACATGTAATCTGATGCTCTAACATGTAATCTGATGTTCTAACATGTAATCTGATGCTAACATTTAATCTGATGTTCTAACATGTAATCTGATGCTCTAACATGTAATCTGATGTTCTAACATGTAATCTGATGTTCTAACATATAATCAGATGCTAACATGTAATCTGATGCTCTTACTGTTCATGTAATATGATGCTTTTACATGTAATCTGATGCTCTAACATGTAATCTGATGTTCTAACATGTAATCTGATGTTCTAACATGTAATCTGATGTTCTAACATATAATCAGATGCTAACATGTAATCTGATGCTCTAACATGTAATCTGATGTTCTAACATGTAATCTGATGCAAACATGTAATCTGATGCTCTAACATGTAATCTGATGTTCTAACATGTAATCTGATGCTCTAACATGTAGTCTGATGCTCTAACATGTAATCTGATGTTCTAACATGTAATCTGATGTTCTAACATGTAATCTGATACTAACATGTAATCTGATGCTCTAACATGAAATCTGATGTCCTAACATGTAATCTGATGCTAACATGTAATCTGATGTTCTAACATGTAATCTGATGCTAACATGTAATCTGATGTTCTAACATGTAATCTGATGCTAACATTTGATCTGATGCTCTAACATGTAATCTGATGCTCTAACATGTAATCTGATGCTAACATGTAATCTGATGCTCTAACATGTAATCTGAGGCTAACATGTAATCTGATGTTCTAACATGTAATCTGATGTTCTAACATGTAATCTAATGCTAACATTTAATCTGATGTTCTAACATGTAATCTGATGCTCTAACATGTAATCTGATGTTCTAACATGTAATCTGATGCAAACATGTAATCTGATGCTCTAACATGTAATCTGATGTTCTAACATGTAATCTGATGCTCTAACATGCAATCTGATGTCCTAACATGTAATCTGATGTTCTAACATGTAATCTGATGCTAACATGTAATCTGATGCTAACATGTAATCTGATGCTCTAACATGTAATCTGATATTCTAACATGTAATCTGATGTTCTAACATGTAATCTGATGCTCTAACATGTAATCTGATGCTCTAACATGCAATCTGATGTCCTAACATGTAATCTGATGCTAACATGTAATCTGATGCTAACATTTAATCTGATGTTCTAACATGTAATCTGATGCTCTAACATGTAATCTGATGTTCTAACATGTAATCTGATGCAAACATGTAATCTGATGCTCTAACATGTGATCTGATGTTCTAACATGTAATCTGATGCTAACATGTAATCTGATGCTAACATGTAATCTGATGCTCTAACATGTAATCTGATGTTCTAACATGTAATATGATGCTAACATGTAATCTGATGCTAACATGTAATCTGATGCTCTAACATGTAATCTGATGTTCTAACGTAATCTGATGCTAACATGTAATCTGATGCTCTAATATGTAATCTGATGTCCTAACATGTAATCTGATGTTCTAACATGTAATCTGATGCTAACATTTAATCTGATGTTCTAACATGTAATCTGATGCTAACATGTAATGTGATGTTCTAACATGTAATCTGATGCTAACATGTGATCTGATGCTCTAACATGTAATCTGATGCTCTAACATGTAATCTGATGCTAACATGTAATCTGATGCTCTAACATGTAATCTGAGGCTAACATGTAATCTGATGTTCTAACATGTAATCTGATGTTCTAACATGTAATCTAATGCTAACATTTAATCTGATGTTCTAACATGTAATCTGATGCTCTAACATGTAATCTGATGTTCTAACATGTAATCTGATGCAAACATGTAATCTGATGCTCTAACGTGTAATCTGATGTTCTAACATGTAATCTGATGCTCTAACATGCAATCTGATGTCCTAACATGTAATCTGATGTTCTAACATGTAATCTGATGCTAACATGTAATCTGATGTTCTAACATGTAATCTGATGTTCTAACATGTAATCTGATACTAACATGTAATCTGATGCTCTAACATGTAATCTGATGTCCTAACATGTAATCTGATGTTCTAACATGTAATCTGATGCTAACATTTAATCTGATGTTCTAACATGTAATCTGATGCTCTATCATGTAATCTGATGTTCTAACATGTAATCTGATGCTAACATTTAATCTGATGTTCTAACATGTAATCTGATGCTCTAACATGTAATCTGATGCTAACATGTAATCTGATGCTCTAACATGTAATCTGATGTTCTAACATGTAATCTGATGCTAACATTTAATCTGATGTTCTAACATGTAATCTGATGCTCTAACATGTAATCTGATGTTCTAACATGTAATCTGATGTTCTAACATATAATCAGATGCTAACATGTAATCTGATGCTCTAATATGTAATCTGATGCTAACATATAATGTGATGCTCTAACATGTAATCTGATGTTCTAATATGTAATCTGATGCTAACATGTAATCTGATGTTCTAACATGTAATCTGATGCTAACATTTAAACTGATGTTCTAACATGTAATCTGATGCTCTAACATGTAATCTGATGTTCTAACATGTAATCTGATGCTAACATTTAATCTGATGTTCTAACATGTAATCTGATGCTCTAACATGTAATCTGATGCTAACATGTAATCTGATGCTCTAACATGTAATCTGATGTTCTAACATGTAATCTGATGCTAACATTTAATTTGATGTTCTAACATGTAATCTGATGCTCTAACATGTAATCTGATGTTCTAACATGTAATCTGATGTTCTAACATATAATCAGATGCTAACATGTAATCTGATGCTCTAATATGTAATCTGATGCTAACATATAATGTGATGCTCTAACATGTAATCTGATGTTCTAATATGTAATCTGATGCTAACATGTAATCTGATGTTCTAACATGTAATCTGATGCTAACATGTAATCTGATGCTCTAACATGTAATCTGATGTTCTAACATGTAATCTGATGCTAACATTTAATCTGATGTTCTAACATGTAATCTGATGCTCTAACATGTAATCTGATGTTCTAACATGTAATCTGATGTTCTAACATGTAATCTGATACTAACATGTAATCTGATGCTCTAACATGAAATCTGATGTCCTAACATGTAATCTGATGCTAACATGTAATCTGATGTTCTAACATGTAATCTGATGCTAACATGTAATCTGATGTTCTAACATGTAATCTGATGCTAACATTTGATCTGATGCTCTAACATGTAATCTGATGCTCTAACATGTAATCTGATGCTCTAACATGTAATCTGAGGCTAACATGTAATCTGATGTTCTAACATGTAATCTGATGTTCTAACATGTAATCTAATGCTAACATTTAATCTGATGTTCTAACATGTAATCTGATGCTCTAACATGTAATCTGATGTTCTAACATGTAATCTGATGCAAACATGTAATCTGATGCTCTAACATGTAATCTGATGTTCTAACATGTAATCTGATGCTCTAACATGCAATCTGATGTCCTAACATGTAATCTGATGTTCTAACATGTAATCTGATGCTAACATGTAATCTGATGCTAACATGTAATCTGATGCTCTAACATGTAATCTGATATTCTAACATGTAATCTGATGTTCTAACATGTAATCTGATGCTCTAACATGTAATCTGATGCTCTAACATGCAATCTGATGTCCTAACATGTAATCTGATGCTAACATGTAATCTGATGCTAACATTTAATCTGATGTTCTAACATGTAATCTGATGCTATAACATGTAATCTGATGTTCTAACATGTAATCTGATGCAAAGATGTAATCTGATGCTCTAACATGTGATCTGATGTTCTAACATGTAATCTGATGCTAACATGTAATCTGATGCTAACATGTAATCTGATGCTCTAACATGTAATCTGATGTTCTAACATGTAATATGATGCTAACATGTAATCTGATGCTAACATGTAATCTGATGCTCTAACATGTAATCTGATGTTCTAACGTAATCTGATGCTAACATGTAATCTGATGCTCTAATATGTAATCTGATGTCCTAACATGTAATCTGATGTTCTAACATGTAATCTGATGCTAACATTTAATCTGATGTTCTAACATGTAATCTGATGCTAACATGTAATGTGATGTTCTAACATGTAATCTGATGCTAACATGTGATCTGATGCTCTAACATGTAATCTGATGCTCTAACATGTAATCTGATGCTAACATGTAATCTGATGCTCTAACATGTAATCTGAGGCTAACATGTAATCTGATGTTCTAACATGTAATCTGATGTTCTAACATGTAATCTAATGCTAACATTTAATCTGATGTTCTAACATGTAATCTGATGCTCTAACATGTAATCTGATGTTCTAACATGTAATCTGATGCAAACATGTAATCTGATGCTCTAACGTGTAATCTGATGTTCTAACATGTAATCTGATGCTCTAACATGCAATCTGATGTCCTAACATGTAATCTGATGTTCTAACATGTAATCTGATGCTAACATGTAATCTGATGCTAACATGTAATCTGATGTTCTAACATGTAATCTGATGTTTTAACATGTAATCTGATGCTCTAACATGTAATCTGATGCTCTAACATGTAATCTGATGTTCTAACATGTAATCTGATTCTAACATGTAATCTGATGTTCTAACATGTAATCTGATGCTCTAACATGTAATCTGATGTTCTAACATGTAATCTGATGTTCTAACATATAATCAGATGCTAACATGTAATCTGATGCTCTTACTGTTCATGTAATATGATGCTTTTACATGTAATCTGATGCTCTAACATGTAATCTGATGTTCTAACATGTAATCTGATGTTCTAACATATAATCAGATGCTAACATGTAATCTGATGCTCTAATATGTAATCTGATGCTAACATATAATGTGATGCTCTAACATGTAATCTGATGTTCTAACATGTAATCTGATGTTCTAACATGTAATCTGATGCTAACATTTAATCTGATGTTCTAACATGTAATCTGATGCTCTAACATGTAATCTGATGTTCTAACATGTAATCTGATGTTCTAACATATAATCAGATGCTAACATGTAATCTGATGCTCTTACTGTTCATGTAATATGATGCTTTTACATGTAATCTGATGCTCTAACATGTAATCTGATGTTCTAACATGTAATCTGATGTTCTAACATATAATCAGATGCTAACATGTAATCTGATGCTCTAATATGTAATCTGATGCTAACATATAATGTGATGCTCTAACATGTAATCTGATGTTCTAATATGTAATCTGATGCTAACATGTAATCTGATATTCTAACATGTAATCTGATGCTAACATGTAATCTGATGCTCTAACATGTTCTAATATGTAATCTGATGCTAACATTTAATCTGATGTTCTAACATGTAATCTGATGTTCTAACATATAATCAGATGCTAACATGTAATCTGATGCTCTTACTGTTCATGTAATATGATGCTTTTACATGTAATCTGATGCTCTAACATGTAATCTGATGTTCTAACATGTAATCTGATGTTCTAACATATAATCAGATGCTAACATGTAATCTGATGCTCTAATATGTAATCTGATGCTAACATATAATGTGATGCTCTAACATGTAATCTGATGTTCTAACATGTAATCTGATGCTAACATTTAATCTGATGTTCTAACATGTAATCTGATGCTCTAACATGTAATCTGATGCTAACATGTAATCTGATGCTCTAACATGTAATCTGATGTTCTAACATGTAATCTGATGCTAACATTTAATCTGATGTTCTAACATGTAATCTGATGCTCTAACATGTAATCTGATGTTCTAACATGTAATCTGATGTTCTAACATATAATCAGATGCTAACATGTAATCTGATGCTCTTACTGTTCATGTAATATGATGCTTTTACATGTAATCTGATGCTCTAACATGTAATCTGATGTTCTAACATGTAATCTGATGTTCTAACATATAATCAGATGCTAACATGTAATCTGATGCTCTAATATGTAATCTGATGCTAACATATAATGTGATGCTCTAACATGTAATCTGATGTTCTAATATGTAATCTGATGCTAACATGTAATCTGATATTCTAACATGTAATCTGATGCTAACATGTAATCTGATGCTCTAACATGTTCTAACATGTAATCTGATGCTAACATTTAATCTGATGTTCTAACATGTAATCTAATGCTCTAACATGTAATCTGATGTTCTAACATGTAATCTGATGTTCTAACATATAATCAGATGCTAACATGTAATCTGATGCTCTTACTGTTCATGTAATATGATGTTTTTACATGTAATCTGATGTTCTAACATGTAATCTGATGTTCTAACATGTAATCTGATGCTCTAATATGTAATCTGATGCTAACATATAATGTGATGCTCTAACATGTAATCTGATGTTCTAATATGTAATCTGATGCTAACATGTAATCTGATGCTAACATTTGATCTGATGCTCTAACATGTAATCTGATGCTCTAACATGTAATCTGATGCTAACATGTAATCTGATGCTCTAACATGTAATCTGAGGCTAACATGTAATCTGATGTTCTAACATGTAATCTGATGCTAACATGTAATCTGATGCTAACATGTAATCTGATGCTCTAACATGTAATCTGATATTCTAACATGTAATCTGATGTTCTAACATGTAATCTGATGCTCTAACATGTAATCTGATGCTCTAACATGCAATCTGATGTCCTAACATGTAATCTGATGCTAACATGTAATCTGATGCTAACATTTAATCTGATGTTCTAACATGTAATCTGATGCTCTAACATGTAATCTGATGTTCTAACATGTAATCTGATGCAAACATGTAATCTGATGCTCTAACATGTGATCTGATGTTCTAACATGTAATCTGATGCTAACATGTAATCTGATGCTAACATGTAATCTGATGCTCTAACATGTAATCTGATGTTCTAACATGTAATATGATGCTAACATGTAATCTGATGCTAACATGTAATCTGTTGCTCTAACATGTAATCTGATGTTCTAACGTAATCTGATGCTAACATGTAATCTGATGCTCTAATATGTAATCTGATGCTAACATATAATGTGATGCTCTAACATGTAATCTGATGTTCTTATATGTAATCTGATGCTAACATGTAATCTGATGTTCTAACATGTAATCTGATGCTAACATGTAATCTGATGCTCTAACATGTAATCTGATGTTCTAACATGTAATCTGATGCTAACATTTAATCTGATGTTCTAACATGTAATCTGATGCTCTAACATGTAATCTGATGTTCTAACATGTAATCTGATGTTCTAACATATAATCAGATGCTAACATGTAATCTGATGCTATTACTGTTCATGTAATATGATGCTTTTACACATAATCTGATGCTCTAACATGTAATCTGATGTTCTAACATGTAATCTGATGTTCTAACATGTAATCTGATACTAACATGTAATCTGATGCTCTAACATGTAATCTGATGTCCTAACATGTAATCTGATGTTCTAACATGTAATCTGATGCTAACATTTAATCTGATGTTCTAACATGTAATCTGATGCTAACATGTAATGTGATGTTCTAACATGTAATCTGATGCTAACATGTGATCTGATGCTCTAACATGTAATCTGATGCTCTAACATGTAATCTGATGCTAACATGTAATCTGATGCTCTAACATGTAATCTGAGGCTAACATGTAATCTGATGTTCTAACATGTAATCTGATGTTCTAACATGTAATCTAATGCTAACATTTAATCTGATGTTCTAACATGTAATCTGATGCTCTAACATGTAATCTGATGTTCTAACATGTAATCTGATGCAAACATGTAATCTGATGCTCTAACGTGTAATCTGATGTTCTAACATGTAATCTGATGCTCTAACATGCAATCTGATGTCCTAACATGTAATCTGATGTTCTAACATGTAATCTGATGCTAACATGTAATCTGATGCTAACATGTAATCTGATGTTCTAACATGTAATCTGATGTTTTAACATGTAATCTGATGCTCTAACATGTAATCTGATGCTCTAACATGTAATCTGATGTTCTAACATGTAATCTGATTCTAACATGTAATCTGATGTTCTAACATGTAATCTGATGCTCTAACATGTAATCTGATGTTCTAACATGTAATCTGATGTTCTAACATATAATCAGATGCTAACATGTAATCTGATGCTCTTACTGTTCATGTAATATGATGCTTTTACATGTAATCTGATGCTCTAACATGTAATCTGATGCTCTAACATGTAATCTGATGTTCTAACATGTAATCTGATGTTCTAACATGTAATCTGATACTAACATGTAATCTGATGCTCTAACATGTAATCTGATGTCCTAACATGTAATCTGATGTTCTAACATGTAATCTGATGCTAACATTTAATCTGATGTTCTAACATGTAATCTGATGCTCTAACATGTAATCTGATGTTCTAACATGTAATCTGATGCTAACATTTAATCTGATGTTCTAACATGTAATCTGATGCTCTAACATGTAATCTGATGCTAACATGTAATCTGATGCTCTAACATGTAATCTGATGTTCTAACATGTAATCTGATGCTAACATTTAATCTGATGTTCTAACATGTAATCTGATGCTCTAACATGTAATCTGATGTTCTAACATGTAATCTGATGTTCTAACATATAATCAGATGCTAACATGTAATCTGATGCTCTAATATGTAATCTGATGCTAACATATAATGTGATGCTCTAACATGTAATCTGATGTTCTAATATGTAATCTGATGCTAACATGTAATCTGATGTTCTAACATGTAATCTGATGCTAACATTTAATCTGATGTTCTAACATGTAATCTGATGCTCTAACATGTAATCTGATGTTCTAACATGTAATCTGATGCTAACATTTAATCTGATGTTCTAACATGTAATCTGATGCTCTAACATGTAATCTGACGCTAACATGTAATCTGATGCTCTAACATGTAATCTGATGTTCTAACATGTAATCTGATGCTAACATTTAATCTGATGTTCTAACATGTAATCTGATGCTCTAACATGTAATCTGATGTTCTAACATGTAATCTGATGTTCTAACATATAATCAGATGCTAACATGTAATCTGATGCTCTAATATGTAATCTGATGCTAACATATAATGTGATGCTCTAACATGTAATCTGATGTTCTAATATGTAATCTGATGCTAACATGTAATCTGATGTTCTAACATGTAATCTGATGCTAACATGTAATCTGATGCTCTAACATGTAATCTGATGTTCTAACATGTAATCTGATGCTAACATTTAATCTGATGTTCTAACATGTAATCTGATGCTCTAACATGTAATCTGATGTTCTAACATGTAATCAGATGCTAACATGTAATCTGATGCTCTAACATGTAATCTGATGTTCTAACATGTAATCTGATGCAAACATGTAATCTGATGCTCTAACATGTAATCTGATGTTCTAACATGTAATCTGATGCTCTAACATGTAGTCTGATGCTCTAACATGTAATCTGATGTTCTAACATGTAATCTGATGTTCTAACATGTAATCTGATACTAACATGTAATCTGATGCTCTAACATGAAATCTGATGTCCTAACATGTAATCTGATGCTAACATGTAATCTGATGTTCTAACATGTAATCTGATGCTAACATGTAATCTGATGTTCTAACATGTAATCTGATGCAAACATGTAATCTGATGCTCTAACGTGTAATCTGATGTTCTAACATGTAATCTGATGCTCTAACATGCAATCTGATGTCCTAACATGTAATCTGATGTTCTAACATGTAATCTGATGCTAACATGTAATCTGATGTTCTAACATGTAATCTGATGCAAACATGTAATCTGATGCTCTAACATGTAATCTGATGTTCTAACATGTAACCTGATGCTCTAACATGCAATCTGATGTCCTAACAAGTAATCTGATGTTCTAACATGTAATCTGATGCTAACATGTAATCTGATGCTAACATGTAATCTGATGCTCTAACATGTAATCTGATGTTCTAACATGTAATATGATGTTCTAACATGTAATCTGATGCTCTAACATGTAATCTGATGTTCTAACATGTAATCTGATGCTAACATGTAATCTGATGCTCTAATATGTAATCTGATGCTAACATATAATATGATGCTTTTACATGTAATCTGATGCTCTAACATGTAATCTGATGTTCTAACATGTAATCTGATGTTCTAACATGTAATCTGATACTAACATGTAATCTGATGTCCTAACATGTAATCTGATGTTCTAACATGTAATCTGATGCTAACATTTAATCTGATGTTCTAACATGTAATCTGATGTTCTAACATGTAATCTGATGTTCTAACATGTAATCTGATGCTAACATTTAATCTGATGTTCTAACATGTAATCTGATGCTAACATGTAATGTGATGTTCTAACATGTAATCTGATGCTAACATGTGATCTGATGCTCTAACATGTAATCTGATGCTCTAACATGTAATCTGATGCTAACATGTAATCTGATGCTCTAACATGTAATCTGAGGCTAACATGTAATCTGATGTTCTAACATGTAATCTGATGTTCTAACATGTAATCTAATGCTAACATTTAATCTGATGTTCTAACATGTAATCTGATGCTCTAACATGTAATCTGATGTTCTAACATGTAATCTGATGCAAACATGTAATCTGATGCTCTAACGTGTAATCTGATGTTCTAACATGTAATCTGATGCTCTAACATGCAATCTGATGTCCTAACATGTAATCTGATGTTCTAACATGTAATCTGATGCTAACATGTAATCTGATGCTAACATGTAATCTGATGTTCTAACATGTAATCTGATGTTTTAACATGTAATCTGATGCTCTAACATGTAATCTGATGCTCTAACATGTAATCTGATGTTCTAACATGTAATCTGATTCTAACATGTAATCTGATGTTCTAACATGTAATCTGATGCTCTAACATGTAATCTGATGTTCTAACATGTAATCTGATGTTCTAACATATAATCAGATGCTAACATGTAATCTGATGCTCTTACTGTTCATGTAATATGATGCTTTTACATGTAATCTGATGCTCTAACATGTAATCTGATGCTCTAACATGTAATCTGATGTTCTAACATGTAATCTGATGTTCTAACATGTAATCTGATACTAACATGTAATCTGATGCTCTAACATGTAATCTGATGTCCTAACATGTAATCTGATGTTCTAACATGTAATCTGATGCTAACATTTAATCTGATGTTCTAACATGTAATCTGATGCTCTAACATGTAATCTGATGTTCTAACATGTAATCTGATGCTAACATTTAATCTGATGTTCTAACATGTAATCTGATGCTCTAACATGTAATCTGATGCTAACATGTAATCTGATGCTCTAACATGTAATCTGATGTTCTAACATGTAATCTGATGCTAACATTTAATCTGATGTTCTAACATGTAATCTGATGCTCTAACATGTAATCTGATGTTCTAACATGTAATCTGATGTTCTAACATATAATCAGATGCTAACATGTAATCTGATGCTCTAATATGTAATCTGATGCTAACATATAATGTGATGCTCTAACATGTAATCTGATGTTCTAATATGTAATCTGATGCTAACATGTAATCTGATGTTCTAACATGTAATCTGATGCTAACATTTAATCTGATGTTCTAACATGTAATCTGATGCTCTAACATGTAATCTGATGTTCTAACATGTAATCTGATGCTAACATTTAATCTGATGTTCTAACATGTAATCTGATGCTCTAACATGTAATCTGACGCTAACATGTAATCTGATGCTCTAACATGTAATCTGATGTTCTAACATGTAATCTGATGCTAACATTTAATCTGATGTTCTAACATGTAATCTGATGCTCTAACATGTAATCTGATGTTCTAACATGTAATCTGATGTTCTAACATATAATCAGATGCTAACATGTAATCTGATGCTCTAATATGTAATCTGATGCTAACATATAATGTGATGCTCTAACATGTAATCTGATGTTCTAATATGTAATCTGATGCTAACATGTAATCTGATGTTCTAACATGTAATCTGATGCTAACATGTAATCTGATGCTCTAACATGTAATCTGATGTTCTAACATGTAATCTGATGCTAACATTTAATCTGATGTTCTAACATGTAATCTGATGCTCTAACATGTAATCTGATGTTCTAACATGTAATCAGATGCTAACATGTAATCTGATGCTCTAACATGTAATCTGATGTTCTAACATGTAATCTGATGCAAACATGTAATCTGATGCTCTAACATGTAATCTGATGTTCTAACATGTAATCTGATGCTCTAACATGTAGTCTGATGCTCTAACATGTAATCTGATGTTCTAACATGTAATCTGATGTTCTAACATGTAATCTGATACTAACATGTAATCTGATGCTCTAACATGAAATCTGATGTCCTAACATGTAATCTGATGCTAACATGTAATCTGATGTTCTAACATGTAATCTGATGCTAACATGTAATCTGATGTTCTAACATGTAATCTGATGCAAACATGTAATCTGATGCTCTAACGTGTAATCTGATGTTCTAACATGTAATCTGATGCTCTAACATGCAATCTGATGTCCTAACATGTAATCTGATGTTCTAACATGTAATCTGATGCTAACATGTAATCTGATGTTCTAACATGTAATCTGATGCAAACATGTAATCTGATGCTCTAACATGTAATCTGATGTTCTAACATGTAACCTGATGCTCTAACATGCAATCTGATGTCCTAACAAGTAATCTGATGTTCTAACATGTAATCTGATGCTAACATGTAATCTGATGCTAACATGTAATCTGATGCTCTAACATGTAATCTGATGTTCTAACATGTAATATGATGTTCTAACATGTAATCTGATGCTCTAACATGTAATCTGATGTTCTAACATGTAATCTGATGCTAACATGTAATCTGATGCTCTAATATGTAATCTGATGCTAACATATAATATGATGCTTTTACATGTAATCTGATGCTCTAACATGTAATCTGATGTTCTAACATGTAATCTGATGTTCTAACATGTAATCTGATACTAACATGTAATCTGATGTCCTAACATGTAATCTGATGTTCTAACATGTAATCTGATGCTAACATTTAATCTGATGTTCTAACATGTAATCTGATGTTCTAACATGTAATCTGATGTTCTAACATGTAATCTGATGCTAACATGTAATCTGATGTTCTAACATGTAATCTGATGCTAACACGTGATCTGATGCTCTAACATGTAATCTGATGCTCTAACATGTAATCTGATGCTAACATGTAATCTGATGCTCTAACATGTAATCTGATGCTAACATGTAATCTGATGTTCTAACATGTAATCTGATGTTCTAACATGTAATCTGATGTTCTAACATGTAATCTAATGTTCTAACATGTAATCTGATGCTCTAACATGTAATCTGATGCTCTAACATGTAATCTGATGCTCTAACGTGTAATCTGATGTTCTAACATGTAATCTGATGCTCTAACATGCAATTTGATGTCCTAACATGTAATCTGATGTTCTAACATGTAATCTGATGCTAACATGTAATCTGATGCTAACATGTAATCTGATGCTCTAACATGTAATCTGATGTTCTAACATGTAATCTGATGTTTTAACATGTAATCTGATGCTCTAACATGTAATCTGATGTTCTAACATGTAATCTGATTCTAACATGTAATCTGATGTTCTAACATGTAATCTGATGTTCTAATATGTAATCTGATGCTCTAATATGTAATCTGATGCTAACATATAATGTGATGCTCTAACATGTAATCTGATGTTCTAATATGTAATCTGATGCTAACATGTAATCTGATGTTCTAACATGTAATCTGATGCTAACATGTAATCTGATGCTCTAACATGTAATCTGATGTTCTAACATGTAATCTGATGCTAACATTTAATCTGATGTTCTAACATGTAATCTGATGCTCTAACATGTAATCTGATGTTCTAACATATAATCAGATGCTAACATGTAATCTGATGCTCTTACTGTTCATGTAATATGATGCTTTTACATGTAATCTGATGCTCTAACATGTAATCTGATGTTCTAACATGTAATCTGATGTTCTAACATATAATCAGATGCTAACATGTAATCTGATGCTCTAATATGTAATCTGATGCTAACATATAATGTGATGCTCTAACATGTAATCTGATGTTCTAACATGTAATCTGATGTTCTAACATGTAATCTGATGTTCTAACTTGTAATCTGATGCTAACATGTAATCTGATGCTCTAACATGTAATCTGATGCTCTAACATGTAATCTGATGTTCTAACATGTAATCTGATGCTCTAATATGTAATCTGATGCTCTAATATGTAATCTGATGCTAACATATAATGTGATGCTCTAACATGTAATCTGATGTTCTAATATGTAATCTGATGCTAACATGTAATCTGATGTTCTAACATGTAATCTGATGCTAACATGTAATCTGATGCTCTAACATGTAATCTGATGTTCTAACATGTAATCTGATGCTAACATTTAATCTGATGTTCTAACATGTAATCTGATGCTCTAACATGTAATCTGATGTTCTAACATATAATCAGATGCTAACATGTAATCTGATGCTCTTACTGTTCATGTAATATGATGCTTTTACATGTAATCTGATGCTCTAACATGTAATCTGATGTTCTAACATGTAATCTGATGTTCTAACATATAATCAGATGCTAACATGTAATCTGATGCTCTAATATGTAATCTGATGCTAACATATAATGTGATGCTCTAACATGTAATCTGATGTTCTAACATGTAATCTGATGCTAACATTTAATCTGATGTTCTAACATGTAATCTGATGCTCTAACATGTAATCTGATGCTAACATGTAATCTGATGCTCTAACATGTAATCTGATGTTCTAACATGTAATCTGATGCTAACATTTAATCTGATGTTCTAACATGTAATCTGATGCTCTAACATGTAATCTGATGTTCTAACATGTAATCTGATGTACTAACATATAATCAGATGCTAACATGTAATCTGATGCTCTTACTTTTCATGTAATATGATGCTTTTACATGTAATCTGATGCTCTAACATGTAATCTGATGTTCTAACATGTAATCTGATGTTCTAACATATAATCAGATGCTAACATGTAATCTGATGCTCTAATATGTAATCTGATGCTAACATATAATGTGATGCTCTAACATGTAATCTGATGTTCTAATATGTAATCTGATGCTAACATGTAATCTGATGTTCTAACATGTAATCTGATGCTAACATGTAATCTGATGCTCTAACATGTAATCTGATGTTCTAACATATAATCAGATGCTAACATGTAATCTGATGCTCTTACTGTTCATGTAATATGATGCTTTTACATGTAATCTGATGTTCTAACATGTAATCTGATGCAAACATGTAATCTGATGCTCTAACATGTAATCTGATGTTCTAACATGTAATCTGATGCTCTAACATGTAATCTGATGCTCTAACATGTAATCTGATGTTCTAACATGTAATCTGATGCTCTTACTGTTCATGTAATATGATGCTTTTACATGTAATCTGATGCTCTAACATGTAATCTGATGTTCTAACATGTAATCTGATGCTCTAACATGTAATCTGATGTTCTAACATATAATCAGATGTTCTAACATATAATGAGATGCTAACATGTAATCTGATGCTCTAACATGTAATCTGATGCTCTAACATGTAATCTGATGTTCTAACATGTAATCTGATGTTCTAACATGTAATCTGATGCTCTTACTGTACATGTAATATGATGCTCTTAAATGTAATCTGATGCTCTTACATGTAATCTGCTGCTCTTAAAACTTCTTAGGGATAGCCCCCTTTTTTTCAATTGTTGCCTAAAATGACATACCCAAATCTAACTGCCTGTAGCTCAGGACCTGAAGCAAGGATATGCATATTATTGATACCATTTGAAAGGAAACACTTTGAAGTTTGTGGAAATGTGAAAGGAATGTAGGAGAATATAACACATTAGATCTGTTAGAAGATAAGACCCCCCCAAAATTAGTTTTTTTATGTACCATAATTTTTGAAACGCAAGAGAAAGGCCATAATGTATTATGCCAGACCAGGCGCAATTTAGATATTAGCCACTAGATGGCAGCAGTGTATGTGCAAAGTTTTAGACTGATCCAATGAACCATTGCATATCTGTTCAAAATGCTCTATCAAGACTGCCCAAATGTGCCTAATTGTTTTTTTAATACATTTTCAAGTTCATAAATGTGCACTCTCCTGAAAAAATAGCATAGTGTTCTTTTACTGTAATAGCTACCGTAAATTGGAAAGTGCAGTTAGATTAACAAGAATTAGATTAACATATCTGCCCATATCAGATATGTCTATGTCCTGGGATTTTTTGTTGTTGTTACTTACAGCCTCATGCTAATCACATTAGCCTACATTAGCTCAACACACCGGTCCCGTAGAGGTTCAATGTAATCTGACACTTGTACATGTAATCTGATGCTCTTAAATATAATCTGATACTCTAACATGAAATCTGATTCTTTTACATGTTGTCGATTCATGTGTCCATGCCAGTACATGCCTGTATGCATAAATATGTAGATTTTTACCCCATGAAGATTCAGAGAGGACCAGAAAAAAGGATTTCCACTACCTAACACCTGTCTGTCTGCAGCCTACCCAACCCATGGCTAAATCCTAAATGGTACCCTAGTCCCTATGTAGTCATATGCAGAGCCAGGACCCTGGTCAAAAGTAGTGCACTATATAGGGAGTAGGGTGACATTTGGGATGCTGCATGTGTCTCTCCATACATGTGTCCAGGCAGTCAGAAACAGCCGCTACAGTACCTGTTGAGCCAAGGTGTTACAGTTAAGAAAAGATGGTGAAGCTGGGCACTGGAGCAGGTGTAGAGAGGCTAGCTGTCTCATTGGAGCAGGTGTAGAGAGGCTAGCTGTCTCATTGGAACAGGTGTAGAGAGGCTAGCTGTCTCATTGGAGCAGGTGTAGAGAGGCTAGCTGTCTCATTGGAGCAGGTGTAGAGAGGCTAGATGTCTCATTGGAGCAGGTGTAGAGAGGCTAGCTGTCTCACTGGAGCAGGTGTAGAGAGGCTAGCTGTCTCATTGGAGCAGGTGTAGAGAGTCTAGATGTCTCATTGGAGCAGGTGTAGAGAGGCTAGCTGTCTCATTGGAGCAGGTGTAGAGAGGTAGAGAGGCTAGCTGTCTCATTGGAGCAGGTGTAGAGAGGCTAGATGTCTCATTGGAGCAGGTGTAGAGAGGTAGAGAGGCAAGCTGTCTCATTGGAGCAGGTGTCGAGAGGCTAGCTGTCTCATTATTCCAACCACATGTCTACCTGTGGCAGTATTCTAACCACATGTGTACCTGTGGCAGTATTCTAACCACATGTGTACCTGTGGCGGTATTCTAACCACATGTGTACCTGTGGCAGTATTCTAACCACATTCGTTGCTGCTCTCCTGCGCCATATGTGCAGTTCTGCAGCTGCAGCTATTGTCCAGGACCAATAGAGGCCTATAGGGCTCTGATGAAATGTAGTGCACTATATAGGGAATATGGTGTCATTTGGGACACAACCTAGGCCTCACAGCAAATACACTCCCCTATGCGTTTATTTGGACAGTGAAGCTAAAACTTTTAATTTGGCTCTATACTCCAGCATTTTGGATTCGAGATCACATTTTTATATACATTGAGCATACAAAAACAAGAACACCTGCTCTTTCCATGACAGACTGACCAGGTGAATCCAGGTGAACGCTATGATCTCTTATTGATGTCACCAATCCACTTCAATCAGTGTAGATGAAGGGGAGGAGACAGGTTAAAGAAGTATTTTTAAGCCTTGAGACAATTGAGACATGGATTTTGTATATGTGCCATTCAGAGGGCGAATATTTTTGTATATTTTAGGACATGCCGAGACCTCATAACTCGCCCCTCCCTGAGTCATTCCTCGCCCCTCCCTGAGTCAGTCTTCACCCCTCCCTGAGTCAAACCTCGCCCCTCCCTGAGTCAGTCTTCATCCCTCCCTGAGTCAGTCCTCGTCCCTCCCTGAGCATTCTAACTTGAAAAGAAACTGAAAAAAAAGTCTGACCAGTAATATTCCACCACTTGATAAAGGTTTTATTGTTCTTAATGTCCATCAGTGTTTCTCAGTTACAAGGCTGCTCTGGGCTGGAAGGATGCTGCAGTAGCAGTGTTTCTCAGTTACAAGGCTGCTCTGGGCTGGAAGGATGCTGCAGTAGCAGTGTTTCTCAGTTACAAGGCTGCTCTGGGCTGGAAGGATTCTGCAGTAGCAGTGTTTCTCAGTAACAAGGCTGCTCCGGGCTGGAGGGATGCTGCAGAAGCAGTGTTTCTCAGTTACAAGGCTGCTCTGGGCTGGAGAGATGCTGCAGAAGCAGTGTTTCTCAGTAACAAGGCTGCTCCGGGCTGGAAGGATGCTGCAGAAGCAGTGTTTTCAGACCATGACAGAGCAACACATTGACATTATGGGTTTTGAGCTGGACACCGTGGAATGTTGTGGCCTATTAAAGTACATCGGCACTAATGTCATTTAACATTGTCTATGTTAAATATGACTAACTAGGTTACATCGTTGGGATTAAATAGGAATATGCATTTAAAATGATATAACATACAAGATTACAACATACTATGCATCGTATTCATACTAACCTACACGTCTTCATTGGAGTATTTCCATAATTTCGGATTTTATATTTGATTGTTTATGACACTAAGACCTGGATTCCATCAGATCGAGCGTTAACCAGCGTTAACCAGCGGTAACCAACGGTAACCAGCGGTAACCAGCGTTGGCCGACATTCGCATAGCAGATGTTGTGGGTGGTTTTGGAGGTGTGACTGTGGTATGAGCTGACATATTGGTGAGCAGCTGCTCATGTGTCCTTATTATCCGTAATGTGTTAGAAGTTCAGAACGGCCCTATCGATTTGAAATAATGACTCTCAATGTCAACCCATTGATGTTTGGCTAGTGTTCATTTGGATGAGAGGGTTAATAGCCGTCAGTCTAATTTGAGTGTTTGATGATGTAACGCGGCTGCATGAACTTCTAACGCGGCTGCATGACCTTCTAACGCGGCTGCATGAACTTCTAACGCGGCTGCATGAACTTCTAACGCGGCTGCATGACCTTCTAACGCGGCTGCATGACCTTCTAACGCGGCTGCATGACCTTCTAACGCGGCTGCATGACCTTCTAACGCGGCTGCATGACCTTCTTACACGGCTGCATTACCTTCTAACGCGGCTGCATGAATCTTCTACTGCGGCTGCATGACCTAACGCGGCTGCATGAACTTCTAACGCGGCTGCATGACCTTCCAACGCGGCTGCATGACCTTCCAACGCGGCTGCATGAACTTCTAACGCGGCTGCATGAACTTCTAACACGGCTGCATGAACTTCTAACGCGGCTGCATGAACTTCTAAAGCGGCTGCATGAACTTCTAATGCGGCTGCATGAACTTCTAACGCGGCTGCATGACCTTCTAACGCGGCTGCATGACCTTCTTACACGGCTGCATTACCTTCTAACGCGGCTGCATGAATCTTCTACCGCGGCTGCATGACCTAACGCGGCTGCATGAACTTCTAACGCGGCTGCATGACCTTCCAACGCGGCTGCATGACCTTCCAACGCGGCTGCATGACCTTCCAACGCGGCTGCATGAACTTCTAACGCGGCTGCATGAACTTCTAACGCGGCTGCATGAACTTCTAAAGCGGCTGCATGAACTTCTAACGCGGCTGCATGAACTTCTAACGCGGCTGCATGTGATTTGTCAGATTATTGTGGGGTGTGGTTCATTGTATCCAATGGCAGTGTCCATGATCAGTGGTGTAAAGTCCTGAAGTAAAAATACTTTAAAGTACTACTTAAGTAGTTTTTTTAGGGTATCTGTACTTTACTTTACTATTTACATTTTTGACTACTTTTACTTCACGACATTCCTTAAGAAAATATTGTACATTCGAAAAAAATTGAAAAACAAGAAAATGGTGCCATCTGGTTTGCTTAATAATATAAGGAATTTGAAATGTATACTTTTACTACTTAAATATATTTTAAATCAAATACTTTTTGATTTTTACTCAGTATTATTTTACTGGGTGACTTTCACTTTTACTTGAGTCATTTGGGTACTTTTTCCACCGCTGTCCACGATAAGGTATCGCAACAAGCAGCTTGTGGATTTGACAGCTCTAACGCAGTTCAAGCTCCGACACCATCAGAACATCAGCTATGCGCATGTCAATCTAATTGAATCCAGCCCAAAGTCAGGTTACTACACACAACCTTTTAATAGGCCACAGAAACATCCCTTTTGTTGGGTAACAGGGGCATGATGATGGATCCATATAATGTAGCTGAGCTGATTCAGATTTTTGAGTCCCAAAGAAATGACATGAAAAATCTAAATATTTTAATAATATACCCATATAAGCAGAAGCACCATGGAGAGCCCTGTGGAACTAAAGAGCACCATGGAGAGCCCTGCGGATCTAAAGAGCACCATGGAGAGCCCTGTGGATATACAGAGCACCATGGAGAGCCCTGCGGATCTAAAGAGCAACATGGAGAGCACTGTGGATATACAGAGCACCATGGAGAGCCCTGCGGATCTAAAGAGCACCATGGAGAGCCCTGCGGATCTAAAGAGCAACATGGAGAGCCCTGTGGATATACAGAGCACCATGGAGAGCCCTGTGGATATACAGAGCACCATGGAGAGCCCTGCGGATCTAAAGAGCACCATGGAGAGCCCTGCGGATCTAAAGAGCAACATGGAGAGCCCTGTGGATATACAGAGCACCATGGAGAGCCCTGTGGATATACAGAGCACCATGGAGAGCCCTGCGGATCTAAAGAGCAACATGGAGAGCCCTGTGGATATACAGAGCACCATGGAGAGCCCTGTGGATATACAGAGCACCATGGAGAGCCCTGCGGATCTAAAGAGCAACATGGAGAGCCCTGTGGATCTAAAGAGTATCATGAAGAGCCCTGTGGATCTACAGAGCACTATAGAGAGATAGAGAGGGCTGTAGACTGAAGAGCACCATGGAGAGATAGAGAGGGCTGTAGAATGAAGAGCACCATGGAGCGATAGAGAGGGCTGTAGACTGAAGAGCACCATGGAGAGATTAGAGAGGGCAGTACAATGAAGAGCACCATGGAGAGATTAGAGAGGGCAGTAGAATGAAGAGCACCATGGAGAGATAGAGAGGGCTGTAGAATGAAGAGCACCATGGAGCGATAGAGAGGGCTGTAGACTGAAGAGCACCATGGAGAGATTAGAGAGGGCTGTAGAATGAAGAGCACCATGGAGCGATAGAGAGGGCTGTAGACTGAAGAGCACCATGGAGAGATTAGAGAGGGCTGTAGACTGAAGAGCACCATGGAGAGATTAGAGAGGGCTGTAGACTGAAGAGCACCATGGAGAGATTAGAGAGGGCAGTACAATGAAGAGCACCATGGAGAGATTAGAGAGGGCAGTAGAATGAAGAGCACCATGGAGAGATAGAGAGGGCTGTAGAATGAAGAGCACCATGGAGAGATAGAGAGGGCTGTAGAATGAAGAGCACCATGGAGAGATAGAGAGGGCTGTAGAATGAAGAGCACCATGGAGAGATAGAGAGGGCTGTAGAATGAAGAGCACCATGGAGCGATAGAGAGGGCTGTAGACTGAAGAGCACCATGGAGAGATTAGAGAGGGCTGTAGAATGAAGAGCACCATGGAGCGATAGAGAGGGCTGTAGACTGAAGAGCTCCATGGAGAGATAGAGAGGGCTGTAGACTGAAGAGCACCATGGAGAGATTAGAGAGGGCTGTAGACTGAAGAGCACCATGGAGAGATTAGAGAGGGCAGTACAATGAAGAGCACCATGGAGAGATAGAGAGGGCTGTAGAATGAAGAGCACGATGGAGCGATAGAGAGGGCTGTAGACTGAAGAGCACCATGGAGCGATTAGAGAGGGCAGTATAATGAAGAGCACCATGGAGAGATAGAGAGGGCTGTAGAATGAAGAGCACCATGGAGCGATAGAGAGGGCTGTAGACTGAAGAGCACCATGGAGAGATTAGAGAGGGCTGTAGACTGAAGAGCACCATGGAGAGATTAGAGAGGGCTGTAGACTGAAGAGCACCATGGAGAGATTAGAGAGGGCAGTACAATGAAGAGCACCATGGAGAGATTAGAGAGGGCAGTAGAATGAAGAGCACCATGGAGAGATTAGAGAGGGCAGTTGAATGAAGAGCACCATGGAGAGATTAGAGAGGGCAGTACAATGAAGAGCACCATGGAGCGATAGAGAGGGCTGTAGACTGAAGAGCACCATGGAGAGATTAGAGAGGGCTGTAGACTGAAGAGCACCATGGAGAGATTAGAGAGGGCTGTAGACTGAAGAGCACCATGGAGAGATTAGAGAGGGCAGTACAATGAAGAGCACCATGGAGAGATTAGAGAGGGCAGTAGAATGAAGAGCACCATGGAGAGATTAGAGAGGGCAGTTGAATGAAGAGCACCATGGAGAGATTAGAGAGGGCAGTACAATGAAGAGCACCATGGAGAGATTAGAGAGGGCAGTAGAATGAAGAGCACCATGGGGAGATTAGAGAGGGCTGTAGAATGAAGAGCACCATGGAGCGATAGAGAGGGCTGTAGACTGAAGAGCACCATGGAGAGATAAGAGAGGGCTGTAGACTGAAGAGCACCATGGAGAGATAGAGAGGGCTGTAGACTGAAGAGCACCATGGAGAGATTAGAGAGGGCTGTAGACTTAAGAGCACCATGGAGAGATTAGAGAGGGCTGTAGACTGAAGAGCACCATGGAGAGATAGAGAGGGCTGAAGACTGAAGAGCGCCATGGAGAGATAGAGAGGGCTGTAGAATGAAGAGCACCATTGAGAGATTAGAGAGGGCTGTAGACTGAAGAGCACCATGGAGAGATAAGAGAGGGCTGTAGACTTAAGAGCACCATGGAGAGATAGAGAGGGCTGTAGACTGAAGAGCACCATTGAGAGATTAGAGAGGGCTGTAGACTGAAGAGCACCATGGAGAGATTAGAGAGGGCTGTAGACTGAAGAGCACCGATCTATAGACTGAGGCCGTATCGTGCAAAAAAGCCCTGGCCATGCTCTGTTTGCGCTAAGTGTGTAAATGATGATCGAGTCACTTGGTTTAGCTTGTTTTCCTCATGTTGCAACACATTGCTGTTTTAGGCTAACTACTGCATGTCATAACTGTAAATGTGACTAGGCGCTCGAGATGATGTCCACCACTTTCCAAATGAGCTGAAACTTTTGAATCTGTGAAGGAACGATTGATCTCCATGTAGCTTCTGAGCTGCGTCCAACATTTTGAAACTCTCTGTAACTCTCTCTACACGTTCACTCAAACAGTCTCTCTTTGGTAGTGCAGTGAGGAGCAGGTTAGAGGGTCCATCCCAGTCCGATGATTGTCGCCAGCAGGTAGCACATCCCAACGGTACAGGTCATTAGCATCATGGGGAAGCCTAGCCTGGAAACAACAAGAAACAAAACAACACATTGTCAACATACTGTACCATGAATGACAAAACAACGACCTGTAACATCTGATCTAGAGCGACCAGCAGACCTGATCTAGAGCGACCAGCAGACCTGATCTAGAGCGACTAGCAGACCTGATCTAGAGCGACCAGCAGACCTGATCTAGAGAGACCAGTAGACCTTATCTAGAGCGACTAGCAGACCTGATCTAGAGCGACCAGCAGACCTGATCTAGAGCGACCAGCAGACCTGATCTAGAGCGACCAGCAGACCTGATCTAGAGCGACCAGCAGACCTGATCTAGAGCGACTAGCAGACCTGATCTAGAGCGACCAGCAGACCTGATCTAGAGCGACCAGCAGACCTGATCTAGAGCGACCAGCAGACCTTAACTAAAAAGACTAGCAGACAGTACATTAACCTCTATGGGCTAGGTGGGACGCTTGCGTCCCACCTACGTAACAGCCACTGCCAGCCTGTGGCGCGATTTTCAAAACCTTAAAAATCCTATTACTTCAATTTCTCAAACATATGACTATTTTACAGCCATTTAAAGACAAGACTCTCGTTAATCTAACCACACTGTCCGATTTCAAAAAGGCTTTACAACGAAAGCAAAACATTAGATTATGTCAGCAGAGTACCAAGCCAGAAATAATCAGACACCCATTTTTCAAGCCAGCATATAATGTCACCAAAACCCAGAAGACAGCTAAATGCAGCACTCACCTTTGATGATGTTGATTGTTTGTCCTCCTCCCAGAGTGCTAAGAACCTTGGCGTGATCCTGGACAACACCCTGTCGTTCTCCACTAACATCAAGGCGGTGACCCGATCCTGTAGGTTCATGCTCTACAACATTCGCAGAGTACGACCCTGCCTCACACAGGAAGCGGCGCAGGTCCTAATCCAGGCACTTGTCATCTCCCGTCTGGATTACTGCAACTCGCTGTTGGCTGGGCTCCCTGCCTGTGCCATTAAACCCCTACAACTCATCCAGAACGCCGCAGCCCGTCTGGTGTTCAACCTTCCCATGTTCTCTCACGTCACCCCGCTCCTCCGCTTTCTCCACTGGCTTCCAGTTGAAGCTCGCATCCGCTACAAGACCATGGTGATTGCCTACGGAGCTGTGAAGGGAACGGCACCTCCATACCTTCAGGCTCTGATCAGGCCCTACACCCAAACAAGGGCACTGCGTTCATCCACCACTGGCCTGCTGCCCCCCCTACCTCTGAGGAAGCACAGTTCCCGCTCAGCCCAGTCAAAACTGTTCGCTGCTCTGGCACCCCAATGGTGGAACAAGCTCCCTCACGACGCCAGGACAGCGGAGTCAATCACCACCTTCCGGAGACACCTGAAACCCCACCTCTTTAAGGAATACCTAGGATAGGATAAAGTAATCCTTCTAACCCCCCCCCCCCCTTAAAATATTTAGATGCACTATTGTAAAGTGGTTGTTCCACTGGATATCATAAGGTGAATGCACCATTTTGTAAGTCGCTCTGGATAAGAGCGTCTGCTAAATGACTTAAATGTAAATGTAAATGTAATGATCTTCATCAGATGACAACCCTAGGACATTATGTTATACAATACATGCATGTTTTGTTCAATCAAGTTCATATTTATATCAAAAACCAGCTTTTTACATTAGCATGTGATGTTCAGAACTAGCAAACTTCCGGGGAATTCGCTAACATTTTCCTAAATTACTCACGATAAACGTTCACAAAAAGCATAACAATTATTTTAAGAATTATAGATACAGACCTCCTCTATGCACTCGATATGTCCGATTTTAAAATAGCTTTTTGGTGAAAGCACATTTTGCAATATTCTAAGTACATAGCCCAGGCATCACGGGCTCGCTATTTAGACACCCGGCAAGTTTAGCACTCACCATAATCATATTTACTATTATAAAAGTTTGATTACCTTTTGTTGTCTTCGTCAGAATGCACACCCAGGACTGCTACTTCAATAACAAATGTTGGTTTGGTCCAAAATAATCCATCGTTATATCCGAATAGCGGCGTTTTGTTCGTGCGTTCCAGACACTATCCGAAATAGTAAAGAAGTGTCGCGCGCATGGCGCAATTCGTGACAATAAAATTCTAAATATTCCATTACCGTACTTCGAAGCATGTCAACCGCTGTTTAAAATCAATTTTTACGACATTTTTCTCGTAGAAAAGCGATAATATTCCGACAGGGAATCTCCTTTTCGGCAAACAGAGGAAAAAATCCCAAAGGCGGGGGCGGTCGGGGTCACGCGCATAAGCCCAGTGTCCCTTGATCGGCCACTTGAGAAAGGCGATAATGTGTTTCAGCCTGGGGCTGGAATGACGACATTCTGTTTTTTCCCGGGCTCTGAGCGCCTATGGACGACGTGGGAAGTGTCACGTTAGAGCAGAGATCCTTAGTAAATGATAGAGATGGAAAAGAAGTTCAAGAAATGGTCAGACAGGCCACTTCCTGTAAAGGAATCTCTCAGGTTTTGACCTGCCATTTGAGTTCTGTTATACTCACAGACACCATTCAAACAGTTTTAGAAAATTTAGGGTGTTTTCTATCCATATGTAATAAGTATATGCATATTCTAGTTACTGGGTAGGAGTGGTAACCAGATTAAATCGGGTATGTTTTTTATGCAGCCGTGTCAATACTGCCCCCTAGCCCTAACAGGTTAACAAACACATATCACATTCATTGAAGGTACTGTAGACCCGTCTTTGAACTGATATCAGCAATCCCAATGTCTTGACTTTATTCCCTGTATTTATTGTGACTTTTTAGAGTGCAGCACCATTCTGGGTCTTTATTTTGAATTTATTGATTGTAGCACCAGAGCCTTACACAGTTGCTGCCAAATACACTGAGTGGACAAAAAAATTATGAACATAGACTGACCAGGTGAATCCAGACGAAAGCTGTGATCCTTTTATTGAAGCCACTTGTTAAATCCACTTCAATCAGTGTAGATGAAGGGGAGGAGACAGGTTAAAGAAGGAATTTTTAACCCTCGAGACAATTGAGACATGGATTGTGTGTGTGCCATTCAGAGGGTGAAAGGGCAAGACAAAATAATTATAGTGCATTCCCGAAAGTATTTAGACCCCTTCACTATTTCAAAATGTTGTTACGTTACAGCCTTATTTCTAAAATTGGTTAAAAAAAATGTTTTGCCTCAATCTACACACAATGACAAAGCAAAAACAGGTTTTTAGAAATGTTTGCAAATGTATAAAAAAAATTAAATAATGAAATATCACATTTACATAAGTATTCAGACCCATTACGCAGTACTTTGTTGAAACACCTTTGGCTGCGATTACAGCCGCGAGTCTTCTTGGGCATGACGACGCTACAAGCTTGGCACAACTGTATTTTGGGAGTTTCTCTCATTCTTCTCTGCAGATCCTCTCAAACTCTGTCAGGTTGGATGGGGAGTGTCGCTGCACAGCTATTTTCAGGTCTCTGCAAAGATGTTCGATCGGGTTCAAGTCTGGGCTCTGATGTTAGAATGGCGCCAAAGGGGATGGCTGACATTTTACATGCTCCTAACCAACTCTGCTATTTTGTTTGTTTTTTCCGGTTGTTTGTAACTTTTTTTTATTATTATTTTGTACATAATATTGCTGCTACCGTCTCTTATGACCGAAAATAACTTCTGGACATCAAAACAGCGAATACTCAACTCGAACTGGAAGAATAGTTTTTATTTAATGAGTCCGACGTGAAGGATATACTGCTTTCTTGGGATTGGGCCCAAATCCCTGTCATTTGCGTGAAGTCATGTGCCTTTTACTGAGGAGTGGCTTCCATCTGGCCACTCTACTGTAAAGGCCTGATTGGTGGAGTGCTGCAGAGATGGTTGTCCTTCTGGAAGGTTCTCCCATCTCCACAGAGGAACTCTGGAGCTCTGTCAGAGTGACCATCGGGTTCTTGGTCAACTCCCTGCCCAAGGCCCTTCTCCCCCGATTGCTCAGTTTGGTCTGGCGGCCAGCTCTAGGAAGAGTCTAGGTGGTTCCAAACTTCTTCCATTTCAAAATGATGGATGCCACTGCTCAATGTTCAATGTTGCAGAAATGTTTTGGTACCCTTCCCCAGATCTGTCTCGGCACAATCCTGTCTTGGAGCTCTACAGACAATTCCTTCAACATCATGGTTTGGTTTATGCTATGACATGCACAGTCAACTGTGGGACCTTATATAGACAGGTGTGTGCCTTTCCAAATCATCTCCAATCAATTAAATTTAAAGTTGTAGAAACATTTAAGGATGATCAATGGAAACAGGAGGCACTGGAGCTCAATTTCGAGTCTCATAGCAAAGGGTCTGAATACTTATGTAAATAAGGTATCTGTTTTTTTATTTGTAATACATTTGCAAACATTTCTAAAAACCTGTTTTCGCTTTGTCATTATGGGGCATTGTGTGTAGATTAATGAGGGATTTTTTCAAATGCATTTTAGAATAAGGCTGTAACATAACAAAATGTGGAAAAAGTATAGGGTCTGAATATTTCCGAATGCACTGTCCGTGCCTTTGAACAGGGTATGGTAGTAGGTGGCAGTAGTAGGAAGAGGTCGAGGAGGAGAAGGAAGAGGTCGAGGAGGAGCAGGAAGAGGTCGAGGAGGAGCAGGAGGAGAAGGAAGAGGTCGAGGAGGAGCAGGAGGAGAAGGAGGAGAAGGAAGAGGTCGAGGAGGAGCAGAAGGAGCAGGAAGAGGTCGAGGAGGAGCAGGAGGAGCCGGAGGAGGTCGAGGAGGAGCAGGGAGAGCAGGAAGAGGTCGAGGAGGAGCAGGAGGAGGTCGAGAAGGAGCAGGAAAAGGTCGAGGAGGAGGAGGAGGAGCAGGAAGAGGTTGAGGAGGAGCAGGGAAAGGTCGAGGAGGAGGAGGAGGAGCAGGAGGAGGTCGAGGAGGAGCAGGAAAGGTCGAGGAGGAGCAGGCGGAGAAGGAAGAGGTCGAGGAGGAGCAGAAAAAGGTCGAGGAGGAGCAGGAGGAGCAGGAAAAGGTTGAGGAGGAGCAGGAGGAGGTCGAGGAGGAGCAGGAAAAGGTCGAGGAGGAGCAGGCGGAGAAGGAAGAGGTCGAGGAGGAGCAGAAAAAGGTCGAGAAGGAGCAGGGGGAGCAGGAAAAGGTTGAGGAGGAGCAGGAGGAGCAGGAGGAGAAGGAAGAGGTCGAGGAGGAGCAGGGAGAGTTCGAGGAGGAGCAGGGGAGAAGGAAGAGGTCGAGGAGGAGCAGGAGGAGCAGGAAGAGGAGGAGTAGGAAGAGGTCGAGGAGGAGAAGGAAGAGGTCGAGGAGGAGCAGGAGGAGCCGGAGGAGCCGGAGGAGGTCGAGGAGGAGCAGGGAAAGGTCGAGGAGGAGGAGGAGGATAAGGAAGAGGTCGAGGAGGATCAGGAGGAGCAGGAGGAGGTCGAGGAGAAGCAGGAGGAGGAGGAGGTCGAGGAGGAGCAGGCGGAGCAAGAAAAAGGTCGAGGAGGAGCAGGAGGAGCAGGAAGAGGTTGAGGAGGAGCAGGAAGAGGTCGAGGAGGAGCAGGAGGAGCAGGAAGAGGTCGAGGAGGAGCAGGAGGAGCAGGAGGAGAAGGAAGAGGAGGAGCAGGACGAGGTCGAGGAGGAGCAGGAGGAGAAGGAAGAGGTCGAGGAGGAGCAGGAGGCATGGTTGAGGTTTGCATCCCAAATGGCACCCTATTCCCTATATAGTGCACTACTTTTGACCAGAGTGATTTCATCTCTCTGTGCCCTAGTCAAATGTAGTGCACTATATAGGGAGACATTTGGGATGCAGACCCAGTTTGGAGTGTCAAGCAGGAATCACTGTCACCTTCTTCTCTGGGACAACTTGTTACTGCTAAATATGTAGGAGAATGACAGTACATAGTGGCAGAATGACAGAATTACCCTAATTAGGTCTACTGTAAGGGTCAGGGTGGGTCTACACCAGGAGTATTCAACTTCTGCTTTTCTGTTCTACCTGATCATTCATTTCACGCACCTGGTGCCCCAGTTTTAAATCGGTGCATCAACGATGAACAAACATAGTCGGACTTACATTGGAGGCCCATAGTTCAGTTTGAAGGTCCTATGGACACATGGTGGCTTGGTTTGGCCAGATTCAACCACCACAGCAATAATATTTGTTACCTGTTGCCACAAGGAAAGGGTAACCAGTGAAGAACAAACAACATTGTAAAAACAACCTAAACTGCATGACCAAAATGGAGTTGGTCCCCCCTTTGCTGCTATAACAGCCTCCACTCTTCTGGGAAGTCATGAATATAGAGTTGGTCCCACCTTTGCTGCAATAACAGCCTCCACTCTTCTGTGAAGTCATTAATATGGAGTTGGTCCCCCCCTTTGCTGCTATAACAGCCTCCACTCTTCTAGGAAGTCATTAATATGGAGTTGGTCCCCCCTTTGCTGCTATAACAGCCTCCACTCTTCAGGGAAGTCATTAATATGGAGTTGGTCCCCCCTTTGCTGCTATAACAGCCTCCACTCTTCAGGGAAGTCATTAATATGGAGTTGGTCCCCCCCTTTGCTGCTATAACAGCCTCCACTCTTCAGGGAAGTCATTAATATGGAGTTGGTCCCCCCCTTTGCATACATGAAGGGAACTCTCGTGCGCCAGCTGTGTGGTTAGTGAGAAAGTGCATGTTGCAAATGTACGCTCCCTTACTAGAAGTCCGACTACGTCCGATAAATCCGCGGACGGCGTCGGGCCGCTCACAGGGGCTGGATCTTCCAGGAAGTCATCGAACGGAGTCTCTCGGACCTTCCGTTTCCGTTTAATGAAATTTTCAAATTTTGGTCATTTCTTTGCAGTTCCGGATTATTCCACGGGAGGGCGAATGGAATCATATTGCAAATGTAACATATATCACCAATCACGACACGGCTTTTTCTCCTAAACGGAAAAGAATTCGAAGACGAAACTCAGGCAGCGTGGGTTTGGCATAATGGGCAGTTGGCCCCGAACAGGATGGAGTCGAGGCCTCGACGCTTTTCGAGTTAAGGCAATTTTTCTGGGATTGAAAGTCAAACAGGAAAATAGAGTGCTGATTTGACCGCTTCACATCAAACTAAATGAGCCTACGATGTCAGGAGAAAAGGAACCATGCATTTACCAATGTTAATTTCAGAGAAATTGTACAATGACACATTGGTGATATTCAACAATAGGAGGGTTTTTTATCAAAAAAGTTACATATCCAGTTGCAGCGTGTTCAGATGAGTCCGTTAAGGCGGGTTTCGGAGCTCTGCGAGATTTCTGTGATTTTCTGTGATTTTCTGAAACAACACACACTTGTTCAACCCTCTGTAAATAAGTCAGTTCTTAACATAAAGACCTAAAACTCAATATTCTATAAGAGCCTAACGTTCAGATTCCTGTGTCAACCAGAAGTGCCTTATAATGGTGTCATAGGGGCTGTTTTGAAGGGTTAAAAAGGTCAGATCTTTCCACAACTTCATATGTGTGACTAGGCAACCCTCATGAACTGTAATTCAGTCATATATCCAATCAGATGTCAAAGAAAGCTCTCTCACACACACAGCAAGGACGGAGTGACACAGTGCGGTGCTTAAAGACACAAAGAGCCTGCAATGGCATTACCATTATGTCTAGGCTGTGCCGAGTTCAATGAGACGCCCCGCTTGACGGTAGCTCGCTCGGGCTGAGCGCAGTGACCGTGAGAAAACTAGGCCCAAAATGATGCCTGCACCAATATGTCAAGTGCTTTTGGGTGACAGTGAGAGAACCGTTAGGGTTAGAAGCACAATTCAACCTCAGGAGCGTTCCTGAGGTCCTCCCGATCTGGGAAACACCCTAAAGTTTCTAAAACTGTTTGAATGGTGTCTGTGAGTATAACAGAACTCAAATGGCAGGTCAAAACCTGAGAGATTCCTTTACAGGAAGTGGCCTGTCTGACCATTTCTGGAACTTCTTTGCCATCTCTATCTTTTACTAAGGATCTCTGCTCTAACGTGACACTTCCTACGTCGTCCATAGGCGCTCAGAGCCCGGGAAAAACCTGAATGTCGTCATCCCAGCCCCAGGCTGAAACACATTATCGCCTTTCTCAAGTGGCCGATCAAGGGACTCTGGGCTAAGGCGCGTGACCTGACCGCCCCCGTCTTTGTGATTTTTTCCTCTGTTTGCCGAAAAGGAGATTCCCGGTCGGAATATTATCGCTTTTCTACGAGAAAAATGGCATAAAAATTGATTTTAAACAGCGGTTGACATGCTTCGAAGTACGGTAATGGAATATTTAGATTTTTTTTGTCACGAATTGCGCCATGCGCACGACCCTTCTTTACCATTTCGGATAGTGTCTGGAACGCACGAACAAAACGCCGCTATTCGGATATAACGATGGATTATTTTGGACCAAACCAACATTTGTTATTGAAGTAGCAGTCCTGGGAGTGCATTCTGACGAAGACAACAAAAGGTAATCAAACTTTTATAATAGTAAATATGATTATGGTGAGTGCTAAACTTGCCGGGTGTCTAAATAGCTAGCCCGTGATGCCTGGGTTATGTACTTAGAATATTGCAAAATGTGCTTTCACCAAAAAGCTATTTTAAAATCGGACATATCGAGTGCATAGAGGAGGTCTGTATCTATAATTCTTAAAATAATTGTTATGCTTTTTGTGAACGTTTATCGTGAGTAATTTAGTAAAATGTTAGCGAATTCCCCGGAAGTTTGCGGGGGTATGCTAGTTCTGAACGTCACATGCTAATGTAAAAAGCTGGTTTTTGATATAAATATGAACTTGATTGAACAAAACATGCATGTATTGTATAACATAATGTCCTAGGGTTGTCATCTGATGAAGATCATCAAAGGTTAGTGTTGCATTTAGCTGTCTTCTGGGTTTTTGTGACATTATATGCTAGCTTGAAAAATGGGTGTCTGATTATTTCTGGCTTGGTACTCTGCTGACATAATCTAATGTTTTGCTTTCGTTGTAAAGCCTTTTTGAAATCGGACAGTGTGGTTAGATTAACGAGAGTCTTGTCTTTAAATAGCTGTAAAATAGTCATATGTTTGAGAAATTGAAGTAATAGGATTTTTAAGGTTTTGAAAATCGCGCCACAGGCTTCAAGTGGCTGTTACGTAGGTGGGACGAATTCGTCCCGCCTAGCCCATAGAGGTTAAAAACAGCCTAGAGCTATTGTCATTTAACCTGCACATAGTGAAAATCACGCAACTCAACCATCTGTCATTCAGTCAATTCTTAAGGTAGAGACTTCATATTCAGGATTCTGTTTATGTCTACCCCAAAGACAACGTCTGTTGAGTAAGAGATTCCTGTGACAACCGGAAGTGGTTAAAAACAGCCAAGAGCTATTGTCATTTAACCTGCACATAGTGAAAATCACGCAACTCAACCATCTGTCATTCAGTCAATTCTTAAGGTAGAGACTTCATATTCAGGATTCTGTATATCCCTACCCCAAACACAACGTGTGTCTATTCTTTTTGCAAAAAAAACTGAAACACACACACAATTTGTCCATAGGGACATAGTGTGGGGCTTAGAGGCTTATACCGCCTTCAATAGTTATTTTCGTTCAAACGATTCAAGAACTGTCAGACCTAGAGCTCTGAAATTTTAGAAACCTGTTCTAGAGCTCAAGTCGATAGTGCACGGTGATTTATGTGGCTCTAGAAGGTTCTCAGACCGAGAAACCGCCTCGTGCATTTGCAATATGTTCAATTCATTTTGAATATCACGGACATGGCGACATGTAGAAATGTCCCAGAGTCGCAAGACTAGGTGCATTGAAACCGCCTCGGCCCATAGAGATGGACTCCAATGTCTCTGTCCGATAGCTCATTCAGGGACCCCGTAGTAACGCCCTGAAAATGTGGATTTTCAGCACCAATTAAGGCCATTGCTCGGGCACCGAATGACCTATCGAGCCGAAACTTGGGATTCGGGGTCGCCTCACATAGGCCTACACATATTCTCAGAGCTGGACCCGCAGCTATAATGTAACTATGTGTTTTATGGTTTTTTATGGTTAAAATTGAAAGCACTGTGAATTATGGGCCTTCTCTGACATATGTGATAGTTGGCTTCTATACAAGTTGGAAAAAGTTGATTTGGTGTCAGATGGTATCAGTTTGGTGTCAGAGTGACATCTAATTGACTGATGGACGCTGACTGCTGGGTGACGAGCAATGGAGAGGAACCACAGTCACTGCCCAGCCATCCCGAGTTCATCGGGCCAGTCAATTATGCATTTCTGCAGTTTTTTTGAGCATGCATAAATTCGTGATGCTAAATGCCCATTGAATCATATTGCAAACGTAACGCGCAATATTGCAAATGTAACGTGCATTTGCAATATGATTCAACAGCAAAAAATATCACCAAAGTTGACATGATGAAATCAACACAACGAGCGATGGAGAGGAACCACAGTCACTGCACGGCCATCCCGAGATCATCGGGCCAGTCAATTATGCATTCTGAGCATGTCAAATTCGTTAAAAATGTTTAAAGCAACAGAGTCCCACTTCTCCCTCATCATACATGACAAGTAGACTGTCTGCATTGATTCATGGCTTAACATAGGGCTATATATCATTTGGGCAGTATAAATGCCATTTGGACTATGGTTCACTGACTTTTGGGTTTGGAAACCGACTTCCTATGATCGTACATGGCAAACGGACAAAAATCCTGATTTGGCACATTCAATACTTTCATACACGTATAATTGACAAAAAAAGAATTGGACATTTCATTTGCACATTTCTAATGGCATTTGGCAAAAAAAAGAAAAAAATATGTCACTTTTGACTTCCTATGAAATCATATTCCAAATGCACAAATCATATGCCTTATGCACAAGCAAATATGTCACTTTTGACTTCCTATGAAATCATATTCCAAATGCACAAAACATATGCCTTATGCACAAGCAAATATGTCACTTTTAACTTCCTATGAAATCATATTCCAAATGCACAAAACATATGCCTTATGCACAAGCAAAAACAACCCAAAAAATTATGTCAATTAAATATGTCAAATGTATGTCCATACAGCTCTTATACATGTGTAATTGACATAAAAATTGAAAAACTTTCGAAAAACGGTCCAGAAACCACTCTTTAAGGGGTTGAAAAGTTTTCAAAAAATATGTCATTTTTTTCATAATTTGACTCTTGGGTCTTGAATTGTGTTACATTTGCAATATGAAAATTCACTGCGGAGAGCTCTAGCCATCTATTGGATATCTGCTGTGATTTGGCACATTCAATACTTTCATAATTGACAAAAAAAAGCATTGGACATGTCATTTTGCAAAAACAATGAAAAAAAAAAGTCACTTTTTTCCTATGAAATCATATTCAAAATGCACAAAACATATGCCTTGTGCACAAGCAAAAGCAACCCAAAAAACGACGTCAATAAAAAACGTCATAAGCATGTTCATACAGCTCTTATACATGTGTAATTGACATAACAATCGAAAAAAATTCAAAAAACGGTCCAGAAACCACTTTTTTAAGGGTTGATAAGTTTTCAAAAAAAAAATCATATTATCAAAATCTGACCCTTGGGTGTAGACTTGGGTATCATTTGCTGTATGAAAATCCGCGGTGTCCAAATCAGGGGGGTTTTCCCTTACTGCTATAACAGCCTCCACTCTTCAAGGAAGTCATTAATATGGAGTTGGTCCCCCCTTTGCTGCTATAACAGCCTCCACTCTTCTGGGAAGTCATTAATATGGAGTTGGTCCCCCCTTTGCTGCTATAACAGCCTCCACTCTTCTGGGAAGTCATTAATATGGAGTTGGTCCCCACCTTTGCTGCTATAACAGCCTCCACTCTTCTGGGAAGTCATTAATATGGAGTTGGTCCCCCCCTTTGCTGCTTTATAACAGTCTCTACTCTTCTGGGAAGGCTTTCCACTCGATGTTGGAACATTGTTGCGGGGACTTGCTTCCATTCGGCAACAAGGTGAGGTTGGCCACTGATGTTGGGCGATTATGCCTGGCTCACAGTCGGCGTTCCAATTCATCACAATGGTGTTCGATGGGGTTGAGGTCAGGGCTCTGTGCAGGCCAGTCAAGTTCTTCCATACTGATCTAGACAAACAATTTCTGTATGGATCTCGCTTTGTGCACGGGGGCATTGTCATGCTGAAACAGGAAAGGGCCTTTCCCCCAAACTGTTGCCACAAAGTTGGAAGCACAGAATCGTCTAGAATGTCAATGTTTACTGTAGCGTTAATATTTCACTTCACTAAAACTATGGGGCCCGAACCATGAAAAACAATCCCAGACCAACTTTAAAGTTGGCACTATGCATTGGGGCCGGTAGCGTTCTCCTGGCATCCGCCAAACCCAGATTAATTAACAGGACTGCCAGATGGTGAAGCGTGATTCATCACTCCAGAGAAGGTGTTTCCACTGCTCCAGAGTCCAATGTCAGCGAGCTTTACACCACTCCAACCGACGCTTGGCATTGTGCATGGTGATCTTAGGCTTGTGTGTGGCTGCTCGGCCATGGAAACCCATTTCATGAAGCTCCCTACGAACAGTTATTGTGCTGATGTTGCTTCCAGAGGCAGTTTGGAACTCGGTAGTGAGCGTTGCAACCCGAGGACAGACGATTTCAGTATTTCGGCAGTCTCATTCTGTGAGCTTCCGTGGCCTACCACTTCGCGGCTGAGCCATTGTTGCTCCTAGATGTTTCCACTTCACAATAACAACACTTACAGTTGACCTGGGCGGCAGCTCTAGCAGGGCAGAAATTTGACAAACTGACTTGTTTGGAAAGGTGACATCCTATGACGGTGCCACGTTGAAAGTCACTGAGCTCATAAAGGAAGGCCGTTCTACTGCCAATGTTTGTCTTTGGAGATTTTATACAGCTTGGTTTGGCTGAAATAGCCAAATCCACTCATTTGAAGGGGTGTCCACATACTGCTGTATATATAGTGTATACTAACTTGGTTATTGATTTTCTCTTTTTGAAATGTCTATATTCTCTTCAAACTTTTGTTCATTTCTGATTGTTTATTTCCCTTGTTTATTGAACTTTTGTTTGTCTATTTCACTTGCTTTGGCAATGTAAACATGTTTCCCATGCCAAAAAAGAGAAAACAGACAGACAGAGAGAGAGAGACACACAGAGAAAGCGAGACAGAGAGAGCGAGACAGAGCGAGACAGAAAGACAGAGGAGAGAGAGAGAGAGAGAGAGAGAGAGAGAGAGAGAGAGAGAGAGAGACAGAGAGAGCGAGACAGACAGACAGACAGACAGACAGACAGACAGACAGACAGACAGACAGACAGACAGACAGACAGACAGACAGACAGACAGACAGACAGACAGACAGACAGAGAGAGAAAGAGAGAGAAAGAGAGAGAGTGCAAATGGGAGAGTGAATAGAGGGGTGGGTGGGGTATTTACAACAGAGAGCTCTCCAGACACCCGTATTGCTCAAAGCGAGATCTCTGTGTTTCAGTTCGGAAATACACCTGCGTAGGAACCTGAACCAGACAGACCTGTGCCACAGAACTATCCCATAGCCAGGCCGGTCAGCTTTCCCAGGTGGGCCACATGTAATTACATGGACTCTTATTAGGCCAGTGAGACAGAGCAGGGATCCCAGCCATGACGCAACACTATCACAATGTTACTAAACACCATAGCTATGAATAAAATGAAGGAGAAACTGGGTCAATATTCATTCCCATGCACTATATGAAGGGTCTGCTAATCAAAGTCAGGACCCACAGCACTGCTGTCCTGTCTGTCTGTCTGTCTGTCTGTCTGTCTGTCTGTCTGTCTGTCTGTCTGTCTGTCTGTCTGGTCTGGTCTGTCTGGTCTGTCTGTCCTGTATGCCTGTCTGTCCTGTCTGTCCTGTCTGTCTGTCCTGTCTGTCCTGCCTGTCCTGCCTGTATGCCTGTCTGTCCTGTCTGTCCTGCCTGTCTGTTACACTTTCTGATGAGTAGACAATACAACTAAACACAGCTGTCAAAGTTATACTAGTCTGCGTCTGTAGCCTGCGTCTGTAGCCTGCGTCTGTGGCCTGCGTCTGTGGCCTGCGTCTGTGGCCTGCGTCTGTGGCCTGCGTCTGTAGCCTGCGTCTGTAGCCTGTGTCTGTAGCATGTGTCTGTAGCATGTGTCTGTAGCCTGTGTCTGTAGCCTGTGGCCTGTGTCTGTGGCCTGTGTCTGTGGCCTGTGTCTGTGGCCTGTATCTGTGGCCTGTGTCTGTAGCCTGTGTCTGTGGCCTGTGTCCGTAGCCTGTGTCTGTGGCCTGTGCCAGTAGCCTTTGCCAGTAGCCTGTGTCTGTGGCCTGTGTCTGTGGCCTGTGTCTGTGGCCTGTGTCTGTGGCCTGTGTCTGTAGCCTGTGTCTGTAGCCTGTGTCTGTAGCCTGTGTCTGTAGCATGTGCCAGTGGCCTGTGTCTGTAGCCTGTGTCTGTAGCCTGTGGCCTGTGTCTGTGTCTGTAGCCTGTGTCCGTAGCCTGTGTCCGTAGCCTGTGTCTGTAGCCTGTGTCAGTAGCCTGTGTCAGTAGCCTGTGTCAGTGGCCTGTGTCTGTGGCCTGTGTCTGTAGCATGTGTCTGTAGCATGTGTCTGTAGCATGTGTCTGTAGCCTGTGTCTGTGGCCTGTGGCCTGTGTCTGTGGCCTGTGTCTGTGGCCTGTGTCTGTGGCCTGTGTCTGTGGCCTGTGTCTGTAGCCTGTGTCTGTAGCCTGTGTCTGTAGCCTGTGTCTGTAGCCTGTGCCAGTGGCCTGTGTCTGTAGCCTGTGTCTGTAGCCTGTGTCCGTAGCCTGTGTCCGTAGCCTGTGTCCGTAGCCTGTGTCCGTGGCCTGTGTCCGTGGCCTGTGTCCGTGGCCTGTGTCTGTAGCCTACGTCTGTGGCCTGTGTCAGTAGCCTGTGTCAGTAGCCTGTGTCTGTAGCCTGTGTCTGTAGCCTGTGCCAGTAGCCTGTGCCAGTGGCCTGTGTCTGTAGCCTGTGTCTGTAGCCTGTGTCCGTAGCCTGTGTCCGTAGCCTGTGTCCGTAGCCTGTGTCCGTAGCCTGTGTCCGTAGCCTGTGTCTGTGGCCTGTGTCTGTAGCCTACGTCTGTAGCCTGTGTCAGTGGCCTGTGTCAGTAGCCTGTGTCAGTAGCCTGTGTATGTAGCGTGTGTCAGTAGCCTGTGTCTGTAGCCTGTGTCTGTAGCCTGTGTCTGTAGCCTGTGTCTGTTGCCTGTGTCTGTAGCCTGTGTCCGTAGCCTGTGTCCGTAGCCTGTGTCCGTAGCCTGTGTCCGTAGCCTGTGTCAGTAGCCTGTGTCAGTAGCCTGTGTCTGTAGCCTGTGTCTGTGGCCTGTGTCTGTAGCCTGTGTCTGTAGCCTGTGTCAGTATGTTAAGTACATGCCGCTGAAGAGGTCCCCTGTGTTATGGTCTAGAATTAAAGCGTCACTGTGAGTTTCATGTGATCATACTGTTAGAGGCAAAAGTCTACATTTATATAATGACAAGCTCCCGTACCAAGCTGTCACTAGCCAGCAAACTGCGAACACTCCCAGAACATTAGCTAAGATTCCCATTAAGTTATATTGAAGGTTGTTTTTGACATTAAAAATTCTGTTTTTTGTTTTTTATGTTTTAAATGAAATATCCTTGGAATGTTCTCCTAACAACCACCACAGAACATTCCCCAAATGTTCAAATTACGTTTCCAGGTAATGTTAATGACACAATGTACCAGTAATGTTTTGAGACCATACAATTGTGTGGACAATAAAAGTGGTTCTGAGAAAACATTACAAGAACGTTCTGCTAACGTTGGAGATGTTATTAAAACACCCATAACAACAAGCAGGGAAGATTCCCACATTGCTCTCAGAGATTTATAGAGTTGACGTTATGACATGATTGTTCCAATAACGTCCCCTAACTTTCCAATAACGTCCCCTAACGTTCCAGTAACGTTCCAATAACGTCCCCTAATGTTCTAATAATGTTCCATAAACATTGTTCATCAATCATGTCTGGATTCAATTAAAGCTAGAATCCTTAATTGAAACCATTACAAAGTGGTCACCATGCCTGTATTTTGATAATAAAAAATGAAAACTGAGGGATGGGGCTGAAGAAATGAAACCACTGTCTAATTCATAGCGCTATGGATGCAAGGACTGACCATTCATGCTAAAAAAAAATATTATAGTTTTGAAGCTAAATAGTGTTTTGTATACGTTTACATTGTTTACAAACATTGGAGTAAAACGAGCTTCTATTTTGGGTTCTGACGGGGTACAACAGTTGAAATAAGATCATGAAGCATTTCTAAGTTACATTCTTCAAGAAACAATGAGTGAATATATAATGAATTTATAAGAATAAATAAAATGGATGTAGCAACTACTGATTCCAGCTTTATTAAATTGGTTCTGAGAAAACATTTCTGGAACGTTCCACACATTAATGGAGATGAGACATAGGATCTTCATTTGACCAGTTTCTCACAGCAGGAAAATAATCGTGCCGCATCATGAAATATGCATTACTACGTGGGTTATAATAAAAGTGGACATTTTGTATGGGTAGATACATTTTGAGGACCAATCAATTCTGACATTTTAAAGTGGAAATTACAAGCTTTTTTTAAACCTTGAATAAGCAAACAAGTTCATTTTCTGTATAATACATGCAGGATGGTGCCTAACCTGGTCTGTCTGAGGACTCATCATAAAAAATAAAAAAAAGGTCATCCCTAGAGACAGGAAGAGACTAAACTCTCATAACATTATAGGCCGAGGTCACCTTTTAGACAGGTGAGTCACTTTCTGCTGAGCCGTATTCTTTTACCCAAGATGCACAGCAGGACAGGACAAGACAAAGGCCACAGAAGAAAGTGCTTACGCAAAGATACAGCCAGGAGGAGGAGAGGAGGGATGCAACTCTCCTGTCTGTAAACTATACTATGAAACAAAGAAAAATGATATAAAGACTGATAGTAAAAAGCTTTGGAGCAGGTTCAATTAAATTTGGGGGAAAAAAGCCAATTCGGGTCCATCATTCACTGAATCAGATGGCTCATTTATCCCAAAACCCACTGATATTGCCAAGTACTTTAATGACTTTTTCATTGGCAAGATAAAAACATTTAGGCATGACATGCCAGCAACCGTTAGTAAACTTCTGGGGGGAAAAAAAATGGTGTTTGACCAGATACAATGCTATTTCACAATAAACAAAATTGACAAAAGACTTTCAGCACGCATATAGGGAAGGAAACTCGATAAGCACGGTACTTACAAAAATGACCGATGATTGGCTGAGAGAAATTGATGATAAACTAATTGTGGGGGCTGTCTTGTTAGACTTCAGTGCAGCTTTTTACATTATCGATCATATTCTGTTGCTGGAAAAACATACAGTTGAAGTCAGAAGTTTACATACACATTAGCCAAATACATTTAAACTGAGTTTTTCACAATTCCTGACAATTTAATCCTAGTAAAAATACCCTGTCTTAGGTCAGTATGGATCACCACTTTATTTTAAGAATGTGAAATGTCATAATAACAGTAGAGAGAATGATTTATTTCAGCTTTTGTTTCTTTCATCACATTCCCAGTGGATCAGAAAGTTTACATACAGTCAATTAGTAGTTGGTAGCATTGTCTGTAATTGTTGAACTTGGGTCAAATGTTTCAGGTAGCCTTCCACAAGCTTCCCACAATAAGTTGGGTGAATTTTGGCCCATTCCTCCTGACAGAGCTGGTGTAACTGAGTCAGGTTTGTAGGCCTCCTTGCTCGCACAAGCTTTTTCAGTTCTGCCAACACATTTTCTATGGGATTGAGGTCAGGGCTTTGTGATGGCCACTCCAATACATTGACTTTGTTGTCCTTAAGCCATTTTGCCACAACTTTGGAAGTATGCTTGGGGTCATTGTCCATTTGGAAGACCCATTTGCGACCAAGCTTTAACTTCCTGACTGATGTCTTGAGATGTTGCTTCAATATATCCACATAATTTTCCTACCTCATGATACCATCTATTTTGTGAAGTGCACCAGTCCCTCCTGCAGCAAAGCACCCCCACAACATGATGCTGCCACCCCCGTGCTTCATGGTTGGGATCAAAACATAACGATGGTCATTATGGCCAAACAGTTCTATTTTTGTTCCATCAGACCAGAGGACATTTCTCCAAAAAGTACGATCTTTGTCCCCATGTGCAGTTGCAAACCGTAGTCTGGCTTTTTTATGGCGGTTTTGGAGCAGTGGCTTCTTCCTTGCTGAGCGGCCTTTCAGGTTATGTCAATATAGGATTCGTTTTACTGTGGATAAAGATACTTTTGTACCTGTCTCCTCCAGCATCTTCACAAGGTCCTTTGCTGTTGTTCTGGGATTGATTTACACTTTTTGCACCAAAGTATGTTCATCTCTAGGAGACAGAACGCGTCTCCTTCCTGAGCGGTATGACGTCTGCATGGTCCCATGGTGTTTATACAGATGAACGTGGTACCTTCAGGCATTTGGAAATTGCTCCCAAGGATGAACCAGACTTGTGGAGGTCTACAATGTTATTTCTGAGGTCTTGGCTGATTGCTTTTGATTTTCCCATGATGTCAAGCAAAGAGGCACTGAGTTTGAAGGTAGGCCTTGAAATACATCCACAGGTACACCTCCAATTGACTGAAATGATGTCAATTAGCCTGTCAGAAGCTTCTAAAGCCATGACATAATTTTCTGTAATTTTCCAAGGCACAGTCAACTTAGTGTATGTAAACTTCTGACCCACTGGAATTGTGATACAGTGAATTATAAGTGAAATAATCTGTCTGTAAACAATTGTTGGAAAAATGACTTGTGTCATGCACCAAGTAGATGTCCTAACCGACTTGCCAAAACTATAGTTTGTTAACAAGACATTTGTGGAGTGGTTGAAAAACAGGTTTTAATGACTCTGACCCAAGTGTATGTAAACTTCTGACAAACTGTATGTGTTATTTATTTACACCCCCTGCTATAATGGCTTTACACCCCCTGCTATAATGTGGATAAAGAGCTACTTGTCTGACAGAACACAGAGGGTGTTCTTTAATGGAAGCCTCTCCAACTTAATCCAGGTAGAAGCAGGAATTCCCCAGGGCAGCTGTCTAGGCCCCTTGCTTTTTTTCAATCTTTACTAACGACATGCCACTGGCTTTGAATAACGCCAGTGTGTCTATGTATGCGGATGACTCAACACTATACACGTCAGCTACTACAGCAACTGAAATGACTGCAACACTTAACAAAGAGCTGCAGTTAGTTTCAGAATGAGTAGCAAATAGTAAATTAGTCCTAAATACATTCTAAACTAAAAGCATTTTATTTGGGACAAATCATTCACTAAACCTCAACTACATCTCATAATGAATAATGTGGAAATTGAGCAAGTTGAGGTGACTAAACTTATTGGAGTAACCCTGGAATGAAAACTGTCATGGTTAAAACATATTGAGACAACAGTAGCTAAGGTGGGGAGAAGTCTTCCCTGTGGCTCAGTTGGTAGAGCATGGTGTTTGCAACGCCAGCATCATGTGTGCAACGCCAGGGTTGTGGGTTCGATTCCCACAGGGGGCTAGTACAAAAAAAAAATGCATGAAATGAAATGAAATGTATGCATTCACTATTCTAAGTCGCTCCAGATAAGAGCGTCTGCTAAATGACTAAAATGTAAAATGTAAATGTAAGTCTGTCCATAATAAAGTGCTGCTCTGCCTTCTTAACACTATCATCAAGGCAGGTCCTACAGGCCCTGGTTTTAACGCATCTGGACTACGGTTCAGTGGTGTGGTCAGGTGCCACAAAGAGGGACTTGGCTCAGAACAGGGCAGCACGGCTGGCCCTTAAAAGTACACGGAGAGCTAACATTAATGACATGCATGTCAATCTCTCATGGCTCAAAGTGGAAGAGAGATTGACATAATCATTACTTGGGGTGGCAGGTAGCCTAGTGGTTAGAGCGTTGGACTAGTAACCGAAAGGTTGCTGGATCGAATCCCCAAGCCGATAAGGTAAAAATCTGTCGTTCTGCCCCTGAACAAGGCAGTTAACCCACTGTTCCCTGGTAGGCTGTCATTGTAGATAGGAATTTGTTCTTAACTGACTTGCCTAGTTAAATAAAATAAAAAAAGGGTTTTGTAAGAGGTGTTGACAAGCTGAAGCTGTCTATTTAAAATACTAGCTCAGACACCCATGCATACCCCACACCAGAGGTCTCTTTACAGTCCCCAAGTCCAGAACAGACTATGGGAGGCGCACAGTACATTTTTACATTTACATTTTAGTCATTTAGCAGACGCTCTTATCCAGAGCGACTTACAGTAGTGAATGCATACATTTCATACAATTTCATACATTTTTTTTTGCTGGCCCCCCGTGGGAATCGAACCCACAACCCTGGCGTTGCAAACACCATGCTCTACCAACTGAGCTACAGGGAAGGCTACATACAGCCTTCCCTGCTACATACAGTACTACATACAGCCATGACTACATGGAACTCTATTCCACATCAGATAACTGATGCAGCAGTAGAATCAGATTTTAAAAAGCAGGTAAAAATACACCTTATGGAATAGTGGGGACAGTGAAGCACAAACACACACGCATACACACACATGATAACATACGCACTATACACACACATACACATGGATTTTGCATTGTAGATATGTGGTAGTGGAGTAGAGGCCTGAGGGCACACACTTAGCGTGTTGTGAATTCTGTAATGAATAAATTGTATAACTGCCTTAATTTTGCCGGACCCCAGGAAGAGTAGCTGCTGTCTTGGCAGAGGATCCATAATAAATACAAACATTTCCTGTGGCCTCTCTCCTGTCTGTATCGTTGTGTAAGCCCTATTTCCTGTGGCCTCTCTCCTGTCTGTATCATTGTGTAAGCCCTATTTCCTGTGGTCTCTCTCCGGTCTGTATCATTGTGTAAGCCCCTATTTCCTGTGGTCTCTCTCCTGCCTGTATCATTGTGTAAGCCCTATTTCCTGTAGCCTCTCTCCTGTCTGTATCATTGTGTAAGCCCTATTTCCTGTGGTCTCTCTCCGGTCTGTATCATTGTGTAAGCCCTATTTCCTGTGGTCTCTCTCCTGCCTGTATCATTGTGTAAGCCCTATTTCCTGTGGCCTCTCTCCTGTCTGTATCATTGTGTAAGCCCTATTTCCTGTGGCCTCTCTCCGGGCTGTATCATTGTGTAAGCCCTATTTCCTGTGGCCTGTCTCTGGTCTGTATCATTGTGTAAGCCGTATTTCCTGTGGCCTGTCTCTTGTCTGTATCATTGTGTAAGCCGTATTTCCTGTGGCCTGTCTCCTGTCTGTATCATTGTGTAAGCCCTATTTCCTGTGGCCTCTCTCCTGTCTGTGGCAATTTGCCACAAGCAGAGGCCTTATTGGTACCTAGATGTATTGACCAAGCTGCTGTGTAAACAAACAGACAGACAGCACCCCTCTCTCAAAGGAGAGGTGGTTTTGGAAGAGCCACTTATTTAGAAATACATGGCTCTGGTCTGGGTCACAAACTGCCGGAGACAATCTACTATCAAATATATCAACAAGACAATCTACATATAGAGGGCTGGAAAGCCTTGTTAGAGCATGGGTAAATTAGGCTTTGTGGTGCTCATATGGATTTTTATTTATCAACTTCAGACCTGCCTATTTGTAAGTTAAAACGTAGTTTTAGTGTCTAATATGATCACAGAGACTGCTGTGTGAGGTTTTACAGAGGAGCACCAACCTGAAGAATTCCATGAAGGAGAAGCCGTAGCCATGTTGTTCAGCGATGCCTGCACACACCACATTGGCCGACGCACCAATCAACGTTCCGTTTCCTACGGACACAACAAAGAGTTAACAGTGAAATGTTCAATACACGGATATAGTATACAAACGGTCGTATTGTTTATTCTACTGTGAAAAACAATCTTGTTTTCTGTTCCACAGGTTTAATAACCCGTGGATTACTCAAATTGATGGCGCCAACTAAAGGGACTTTTTGGGATATAAAGAAGGATTTTATCTAACAAAACGACACTACATGTTATAGCTGGGACCCTTTGGATGACAAATCAGAGGAAGATTTTCAAAAAGTAAGTGAATATTTAATCATTATATGTGAATTTATGAAACCTGTGCCTGTTTTAAATCGTGTGGTCATACGGGTTATGTGCTCATGTCACCTCACAAGTTTTAAAATTAGATTTATAAAGTTGTGAACGTGACAGTCTCACTTCATCTGTAATCAAAAACAGACTTGACTAATTCAACATTTGTGAACCACAGTATTTTATACAAACAAATGTTTTGATTGATTTCAGGTAAACACTTCAGGTACATTCTGCTATTCTGATTGCAATTACTAAATTGACATGAATGAAAAACATATCTTGTGAAAGATTGAGCTATTAGCAGGACTGGTGAAAAGATTATTATTATTATTTTAGAGAGACAAATAATCATGTTTTGTGGCAAAATGTTATATCCACCCCAAACAACAGAACACTAATAGGAAAAGCATCCCAATTGGGTTTTAAATAGTTACATAAATATTTAAAAAATCTATTTGTTATTGTGCAAATATCACATTTATTGTATCCAGAGGGTGAACAACGTATGCAATGTGTGTTTTATTAATTTTTTTACACGTTTCAGCAACTTTTCAAACAATTTTATGGGGGTTGACATGTTTTTTTGTTAGGATAAATTAATAGCAGCTTTTTGAGTTTGATTATACACTTTAGGGAAGGATTTAAAGAATAATAAGGACATTTGAAAGTGTAACGCAATTATTTTGCCGGTCAAGGATGAATTGATTCTTATTGTTGGAGTGACTCAGCCATATGTTTGCAGGCAGCAGGCTAATATGCAAACTTATGATATGTTAAGACTTCCAAAACTGTCTCCTGAAGTCCACCATCAGCTTGTTTGGTTTTGTTGACGTTGAGGAAGAGGAAGAGGTTATTTTCCTGGCATCACTCCGCCAGGGCCCTCACCTCCTGCCACGCAGTCATGGGTGAACAGGGATTACAGGAGCGGGGTGAGCAAGCAACTTTGTGGAGGCCCTGTGTTGAGGATTAGCATAGTGGAGATGTTGTTGCCTACCTTCACCACCTGGGGGGCTGCCTGTCAGGAAGTCCAGGACCCAGTTGCACAGGGCAGGGTTCAGACCGAGGTCCCTGAGCTTAATGATGAGCTTGGAGGGTACTATGGTGTTGAAGACTGACTGAGCTGACTGAATATAATTCTTGCATAAGTATTCCTCTTGTCCAGATGGGACAGGGCAGTGTGCAGTGCGATGACGTTTGCATCATCCGTGGATTTATTGGAGCCGGTATGCAAATTGCAGTGGGTCTAGGTTGTCGGGTAAGGTGGAGGTGATATGATCCTTGACTAGTCTCTCAAAGCACTTCATGATGACAGAAGTGAGTGCTACGGGGGCGATAGTCATTTAGTTCAGTTACCTTCACTTTCTTGGGTACAGGAACAATGGTGGACATCTTGAAGCAAGTGGGGACAGCAGACTGGGATAGGGAGAGGTTGAATATGTCCATAAACACTCCAGCCAGCTGGTCTGCGCATGCTCTGAAGACACGGCTAGAGATGCCATCTGGGCCAGCAGCCTTTCGAGGGTTAACACGGTTAAATAGCTTACTCATATCAGCCACGGAGAACGAGAGCAAACAGTCATTGTGATCGGCCTGCGCTGGTGTGTTATTCTCAAAGTGGCGAAGATGTTTAGCTTGTCCGGGAGCAAGACGTCGGTGTCCGTGACGTGGCTGGTTTTCCCTTTGCAATCTGTGATTGTCTGAAGTCCCTGGCACGTCCATCTTGTGTCTGAGCCTTTGAATTGCAACCATGTCTCTGTACCGACGTTTTGCCTTATGGCGGACATAACTGGACTGTTCGTATTCAAATCAAATTCAAATCAAATGTATTTATATAGCCCTTCTTACATCAGCTGATATCTCAAAGTGCTGTACAGAAACCCAGCCTAAAAGCCCAAACAGCAAGCAATGCAGGTGTAGAAGCAACCATATTCCCAGGGGTTAAATGCGGTGGTTCCCGCTTTCAGTTAACGAATGCTGCCATCTGTCCATGATATTTGGTTTGGATAGGTTTTAATTGTCACAGTGGGAACAACATCCCCTATACACTTCCTGATGAATTCAGTCACTGTGTCAGTGTATACATCAATGTTATTCTCAGAGTCTACCTGGAGGAACATATCCCAGTCCGTGTGATGATGAAAATAATCTTGAAGCATGAATTCTGATTTTTCAGACCAGCGTTGAATCGACTTTAGCATGGGTACGTCCTGTTTGAGTTTCTGCCTATAGGAAGGGAGGAGGAGAATGGAGTTGTGATTTGATTTGCTGAAGGGATGGCGGAGGAGGGCCTTGTAGCCATCCCGGAAGAAAAAGTAAGAATGGTTAAGAGTTTTTTGAAGTGTGAGTACTACAGGAAATTTGTTGATAGAACATTGGTAACATTTTGTTAGCTACAATAAATGGGGCCTTAAGATTTGCGGTTTCCAGTTTGCATAAAGTCTAGTGTAGTTCCTTGAAGGCCATCGTGGTATAGGCTTGAAGGGGAATATACATGGCTGTGACTACAACCGAAGATAATTATCTTGGGAGGTAATACGGTCGGCATTTGATTGTGATGTATTCCTGGTCGGGTGAACAAAAGGACTTGAGTTCCTGTACCTTATCACAATCACACCATAAGCAGATAATCATGAAACATAGTAGATAATCATGAAACCTTTTCTTCTTCCCGGAGAGTTCTTTATTCCTGTCTGCGCAATGAACTGAGAACCCAGCTGGCTGTATGGATGAGGACAGTATATTCGGGAAGAGCCATGATTTCATGAGTATGGTTTACAGTTTCCTGATGTCTCTCTAGAAGGAGATCCTCGCCCTGAGCTCGTCTACTTTATTGTCCAGAGACTGAAAATGGATGAGTAAAATACTCAGAAGCAGTGGGTGGCGTGCACGTCTCCTAAGTCAGACTAAAAGTCCACTCCGAATACCTCTTCTCCGCCGGCGGTGCCTTGGAGCAGCCCGTGGGATAACTTAACCTCTATGGGACCGGCGGGACGAATTCGTCCCACCTACGTAACATCCACTGCCAGCCTGTGGCGCGATTTTCAAAATCTTCAAAATCCTATTACTTCAATTTCTCAAACATATGACTATTTTACAGCCATTTAAAGATAAGACTCTCGTTAATCTAACCACACTGTCCGATTTCAAAAAGGCTTTACAACGAAAGCAAAACATTAGATTATGTCAGCAGAGTACCAAGCCAGAAATAATCAGACACCCATTTTTCAAGCCAGCATATAATGTCACCAAAACCCAGAAGACAGCTAAATGCAGCACTCACCTTTGATGATCTTCATCAGATGACAACCCTAGGACATTATGTTATACAATACATGCATGTTTTGTTCAATCAAGTTCATATTTATATCAAAAACCAGCTTTTTACATTAGCATGTGACGTTCAGAACTAGCATACCCCCCGCAAACTTACGGGGAATTCGCTAACATTTTACTAAATTACTCACGATAAACGTTCACAAAAAGCATAACAATTATTTTAAGAATTATAGATACAGACCTCCTCTATGCACTCGATATGTCCGATTTTAAAATAGCTTTTTGGTGAAAGCACATTTTGCAATATTCTAAGTATATAGCCCAGGCATCACGGGCTCGCTATTTAGACACCCGGCAAGTTTAGCACTCACCATAATCATATTTACTATTATAAAAATGTCATTACCTTTTGTTGTCTTCGTCAGAATGCACACCCAGGACGTCTACTTCAATAACAAATGTTGGTTTGGTCCAAAATAATCCATCGTTATATCCGAATAGCGGCGTTTTGTTCGTGCGTTCCAGACACTATCCGAAATAGTAAAGAAGTGTCGCGCGCTTGGCGCAATTCCTGACAATAAAATTCAAAGTATTCCATTGCCGTACGTCGAAGCATGTCAACCGCTGTTTAAAATCAATTTTTACGTCATTTTTCTCGTAGAAAAGCGATAAAATTCCGACAGGGAATCTCCTTTTTGGCAAACAGAGGAAAAAATCCCAAAGGCGGGGGCGGTCGGGGTCACGCGCATAAGCTAGTGTCTCTTGATGGGCCACTTGAGAAAGGCGATAATGTGTTTCAGCCTGGGGCTGGAATGACGACATTCTCTTTTTTCCCGGGCTATGAGAGCCTATGGACGACGTGGGAAGTGTCACGTTAGAGCAGAGATCCTTAGTAAATGATAGAGATGGCAAAGAAGTTCCAGAAATGGTCAGACAGGCCACTTCCTGTAAAGGAATCTCTCAGGTTTTGACCTGCCATTTGAGTTCTGTTATACTCACAGACACCATTCAAACAGTTTTAGAAAATTTAGGGTGTTTTCTATCCATATGTAATAAGTATATGCATATTCTAGTTACTGAGTAGGAGTGGTAACCAGATTAAATCGGGTATGTTTTTTATCCAGCCGTGTCAATGCTGCCCCCTAGCCCTAACAGGTTAAATCGCCTTGGTAAATACCAACAAAGGATCCAATTCAGGAAAGTAGTATTTCTGGTCGAAATGCTGGTGAGTTAACGCCGCTCTGATATCCAACAGTTATTTCCGTCTGTATGTAATACCGTAAAGAAACGTTCTGGGCTAATAATGTCAGAAATAACACAAAATAAAATTTAAAAAAATACTGCAAACTTGCTCAGGAGCTAGAAACAGAGTTACATTTTCTTTGGAGGGCTCAGAGTCTTTTTTTTTACCACACATCTATCAAAATGGCTCCTCACCCAGTGGAACATGAATATCAGTTATATCTCGTTTTAAAGCCCTTTTGCCTATCTGGTCTGCAATTTCATTCCTTTCCACACCCGAATGGGTTGGAACCCAGCAGAATCTCACTACTACACCCAGTAGGTCAATCCTATTAGATTTACCATTAGACAACACAGAGCACTAGTACAATTCTGACAGGTTGAGTGTCCTCCACCCAAATGGAGGGCAACTACTAATCGCCAACAGTTCATCTGAGTATACTGACAGTTCATCTGTTATTCTTCTACATACACAACATGACCAAAAGTATGTGGACACCTGCTCGTCCAACATCTCATTCCAAAATCATGTGAATTAACATGGTTTTGGTCCCCCCTTTACTGCTAAAAAGCCTCCACTATTCTGGGAAATCTTTCCACTAGATGTTAGAACATTGCTGCTGGGACTTGCTTCTATTCAGCCACAAGAGCATTAGTGAGGTCGGGGACTGATGTTAGGCGATTAGGCCTGGCTAGCTGTCAGTATTTGAATTCATCTCAAAGGTGTTCGATGGGGTTGAGGTCAGGCCTCTGTGCATGCCAGTCAAGTTCTTGCACACTGATCTCGACAAACCATTTCTGTATGGACCTTGCTTTGTCCATGAGGGCATTGTCATGTTGAAACAGGAAAAGGCCTTCCTCAAACTGTTGCCACAAAGTTGGAATGTCGTCTAGAATGTCATTGTAGCGAAGGGAAAGGGAGATACCTAGTCAGTTGCACAACTGAATGCGTTTTCTGCATTTAAGGGGGTGCCTTTATCGACATCAATGTCTTCGGCGCCCGGGAAACAGTGGGTTAACTGCCTTGCTCAGGGGCAGAATGACAGATTTTTTACTTGTCAGCTCTGGGATCCGATCCAGCAAACTTTCAGTTACTATGCTGTAGCCCGAACCATGAAAAACAGCCCCATACCATTATTCCTCCTCCACCAAACTTTACATTTGGCACTATGCATTCGGGTAGGTAACGTTGTCCTGGCATATGCCAAACCCAGATTTGTCTGTCGGACTGGCAGATGTTGAATCGTGATTCATCACTCCATAGAACGCATTTCCACTCCTCCAGAGTCCAATGGCGGCGAGGTTTACACCACTCCAGCCGACGCTTGGCATTGCACATTGTGATCTTAGGCTTGTGTGCAGCTGCTCGGCCATGGAAACCCATTTCATGAAGCTCCAGACGAACAGTTCTTGTGCTGACGTTGCTTCCAGAGGCAGTTTGGAACTCGGTAGTGAGTGTTGCAACCCGAGGACAGACGAATGCTGAAGCTATGCTCTTCACCATTCGGTGGTCCCATTCTGTGACCTTGTGTGGCCTACCACTTCGCGGCTGCACCGTTGTTGCTCTTAGACATTTCCGCATCACAGTAACAGCAGTTATAGTCGACCGGGGGCAGCTCTAGCAGGGCAGAGATTTAGCGAACTGACTTGTTGGAAAGGTGACATCCTATGACAGTACCACGTTGAAATTCACTGAGCTCTTCAGTAAGGCCAATCTGCGGCCACTGTTTGTCTATGGAGATTGAATGGATGTTTGCTCTATTTTATACAACTGTCAGCAACGTGTGACACAAATAGCTGAATCTAATAATTCCAAGAGGTGTCCACATACATACATATATATATATATATATATACACACACATATATATATATATATATATATAAGTATCTGCACATCAAATTCAGGAATGTAAAAACCTGCTCCACTATCTGGATCCCAGATAGGCTCCCATGGTCAGTCCAAAGATGAGTGGTTCTGTCTGTCGGTCCGACTGTCTGTCTGTCGGTCCGACTGTCAGTCTGTAACTCACCTCCCAGACAGGCTCCCATGGTCAGTCCAAAGATGAGTGGTTCTGTCTGTCGGTCGGTCCGACTGTCTGTCTGTCAGTCCGACTCTCTGTCTGTAACTCACCTCCCAGACAGGCTCCCATGGCCAGTGCAAAGATAAGGGGTTTGATAGGCAGGTTGACATCTGCATCTTGACTTAGGTTGATGAGGACAGGGATCTGGAGAAAAACAAACAGGGAAGTCAAGAAGTATAGAAACAACCAATCATACAGGAGTTGGTTGGTCACATGATCTGGAGAAAGACAAAAAAGGGAAGTCAGGAAGTATAGAAACAACCAATCATACAGGAGTTGGTTGGTCACATGATCTGGAGAAAGACAAAAAAGGGAAGTCAGGAAGTATAGAAACAACCAATCATACAGGAGGTGGTTGGTCACATGATCTGGAGCAAGACACACGGGGAAGTCAGGAAGTATAGAAACAACCAATCATACAGGAGTTGGTTGGTCACATGATCTGGAGCAAGACACACGGGGAAGTCAGGAAGTATAGAAACAACCAATCATATAGGACTGGTCATGGAATTTGTGCTGAATGTATTTAAACCCTGTTGTTGTTGTTTTTTTGGCAGCTACCCAGAGGCATGGCAGATCCTTGTTGATTTAAGCGTATGTTTGAAGTGCTTGGCGAGAGCACATGGCAAATGGAGTTTGTTCTGTATTTGAATATGTCTTAGAAATGAAGATGAACTCCTGCCTGCTCAAATATCACATTTCCATAAGTATTCAGACCCTTTACAGAGTACTTTGTTGAAGTACTTTAGTCAGTGATTACAGCATCGAGTTTGAGTTCGAGTTTATTTTATTTTTACAGGGACAGCGGCACATTAATCAACGTTTCAGTTAAAGTGCCGGGTTTTAGTTTTAGCCAGCCAGGCTAATTTTCAACCGCAGTCCGTGGGCAGGTTATTAAAAAACAGTCTTCTTGGGTATGACCCTACAAGCTTGGCATACCTGTATTTCTCTGCAGATCCTCTCAAGCGTTAGCGCAATGACTGGAAGTCTACAGGAACGCTAGTTAGCAAATTTCGACTAACCAAGTTAGCAATTTCCTTCAAACTGAACGCAGAGACAAGGGCATCAGGACTAGTAGGAGGAAAAAAAGGCTGATAATATTAAAGATCCCACACCATATTTTATAGTTTAGGTATTTCTGCATAATGAAAATGAAGCAGACAATGAGGAAAGCCCTGAGTGAACCAGACATTGAGGAAAGCCCTGAATGAACCAGACATTGAGGAAAGCCCTGAATGAACCAGACATTGAGGAAAGCCCTGAATGGACCAGACATTGTGGAAAGCCCTGAATGGACCAGACATTGTGGAAAGCCCTGAATGAATCAGACATTGAGGAAAGCCCTGAATGAACCAGACATTAAGGAAAGCCCTGAATGAACCAGACATTGTAGAGTTTTTTGGGATGACAGTGATGCGGAAGAAACGGAGATCAACAGTGTTTGTTGTCACAGGAGAAGTTGAAATCAGTGAAATGCCCGGTGGAAATAGAGTATGAGAAGGACAATTCTGACGATTGATTACAAACGTGGAGATAGTCAAAAACAGAAGTCTATTGTTTTCACCGGATTACATCTTCAAACTAAGCCAACCATGACGTGAAGCGTTAATCCATGTTATAGAGTCTAGCTACCGTTTATTAATTTAGTCAGAAAGTAGTTTTTCATTGCAAGTTAAAGTGTATTCATACTACACCATTTCATGCATGGTGGCTAGCTATGACAATCCGTTTATATTGCTACTGTATGGGTTGGGATTATGGTTTTATTGTTTAGCTAGCTAGCTACAAGTCTAAACAAAAGACTCCACTTCGTCAGATGATGACATGACCCATCAAGTTGGTGTTTCTGGGCGGTGATTACTGCCATCTATTGTATTTCATGAACATGTGTACTTGTCTAGACAATAGAGACCCATCCACTTAGCTAAATGTGGCTGAGGGGTGGTTATAAACTCTCTTTGACGTGACCCATCAATTTAGACAAGGGTGTCTGGGTAAGCCTCATCTAATAATGATAAAATATTTGTATCTTGAATTTGTCTTTAATAAACATCAGTAGAACAAGTCTGACTCTCCTCCACCAGTCATACAAGGAGAATGGTCTAATACCTCCCATCATAAAGACCTGTAGAACACACCTGTCTCTCCTCCACCAGTCATACAAGGAGAATGGTCTAATACCTCCCATCATAAAGACCTGTAGAACACACCTGTAGAACACGCCTGACTCTCCTCCACCAGTCATACAAGGAGAATGGTCTAATACCTCCCATCAGAAAGAGAGCTGGCCCAAGCAAGAACAGGTTACACCTGAAGCACGAGGACTTGCAGCGAGCGGTGAACTTCAACAACTACGCAGAGGATAATGCAATAGTGTTACCAGGACGCCACCCAGGACACAAACACTTTGGTGGAGAGCTGCTGCCATCCCATGTGTCAACTCTAAAAGAAATCGGTGACAACACTTGGTGTGTAAAGCATAAACATGTTTTGATTATTTAATTTACCTCGCAACATGATTGGCCTTACGTCCATTATAAAGTGTATTTTTATGAGGAGTTTTTCCTTCCTGTAAACTACTACTTTCACCTCTTTTTGTCTTAATCTTTGGTTGTTTATTACACTACTGTACTCACTCTGTTTAGCACATGGCCTCACATGTAAATTCTTTAAGAGATGGGTGGGGCTAAGGCTTAAGAGGGTGTGTCCGATGCTAAATGGGTGGGACTAAGGCTTAAGAGGGTGTGTCCGATGCTAAATGGGTGGGACTAAGGCTTAAGAGGGTGTGTCCGATGCTAAATGGGTGGAGCAAAGGCTTAAGAGAGTGTGTCCGATGCTAAATGGGTGGGGCTAAGGGTTAAGAGGGTGTGTCCGATGCTAAATGGGTGTGATGAAAGAAGTGTAAAAACTTAACCAAAACTTTTCGAAGGGCCATTTCTCAAAAGGTTTCTCAACTTTCAAAGCAGCATTACTTTCCTATTGTTCCTCCAACTGCGGTGTACGACAGACCATTTTGAAGCTCTGTCTGTACTTCTATCCAATGTCTAAAACACCATTTCAAACGTTGGAACATAAAACCGAAAAGAGATGGGGGTTAGATATGTATTCGTTCTTTAAAAGGCCAAACCCATCGCTGGTGTGCGCGTTGCCAAAGACCTCTATTTTCATGTCATATGACCATAGCACTGGCTCCAATCCAAGTGCCAAGCAAACTCCAGGAGGTCTTTGGCCACGCCCACCAGCGGTCCATGGCTAGGCATTCAGAGTATAGATTAGGTCTTTGGCCACGCCTACCAGCGGTCCATGGCTAGCCATTCAGAGTATAGATTAGGCCTTTGAGAGTATAGATTAGGTCTTTCAGAGTATAGATTAGGTCATTCAGAGTATAGATTAGGCCTTTCAGTGTATAGATTAGGTCTTTCAGAGTATAGATTAGGCCTTTCAGAGTATAGATTAGGTCATTCAGAGTATAGATTCCAATAAATATATTCTCTAGAATTGTCAAATTTCTTTGTAAATGTTCCTGTGTGCAAATGTGTTAGGTGTGTGTGTGTGTGTGTGTGTGTGTGTGTGTGTGTGTGTGTGTGTGTGTGTGTGTGTGTGTGTGTGTGTGTGTGTGTGTGTGTGTGCGGCTGCATGTGACGGAGTATGGAAGCGTGTCTCTGTACACTGTGTGTCTCCCCTCCCAGTGGCAGACAGTGCGGCAGACAGTGCGGCAGACAGTGCGGCAGACAGTGCGGCAGACAGTGCGGCAGACAGTGTGTAGCCTCTTACCATGGTGGCAGTGAAGGGGATGTTGTCGATGAGGGAGGAAGCCAGAGCTGAGACCCACATGACCAGGATGATGGCCATGGCTAAACGCTGCTCTTCTGGTACGGCCTGGTGAGGAGATAACGAGAGACAGACACCTCAGGCTCAGTCTCTGGGTTGACACACCTACACACACCTGCATAACACACACACACACACACACCTGCATAACACACACACCTGCATAACACACACACCTGCATCACACACACACCTGCATCACACACACACACACACACACACACACACACACACACACACACACACACACACACACACACACACACACACACACACACACACACACACACACACACACACACGCACACACACCTGCATAACACACACACACCTGCATAACACACACACACACACACCTGCATAACACACACACACACACACCTGCATAACACACACACACCTGCATAACACACCTACACACACCTGCGTAACACACACACACCTGCATAACACACACACCCCTGCATAAGACACACAGTGAGCTCCAAAAGTATTGGGAGTGTGACCATTTTTGTTATTTTGTTTGGGGCGGCAGGTAGCCTAGTGGTTAGAGCGTTGGACTAGTAACCGAAAGGTTGCTGGATCGAATCCCCGGGCTGACAAGGTTAAAATATGTCATTTTGCCCCTGAACAAGGTAGTTAACCCACTGTTCCTAGATTATCATTGAAAATACTGACTTGCCTAGTTAAATAAAGGTAAAATTAAATAAATAGTTTTGGCTCTATTTGAAATGATGCGACAGACTGTGAGCTGTATTTGAGGGTATTTTCAGTTGAAAGGTTTAGAAATTACAGCACTTTATGTGCATAGTCCCTCCATATTATGGGACCAAATGTACATTTACATTTAGCAGACGCTCTTATCCAGAGCGACTTACAAATTGGTGCATTCACCTTATGATATCCAGTGGAACAACCACTTTACAATAGTACATCTATATCTTTTTTTTGGGGGGGGGGGGGGGTTAGAAGGATTACTTTATCCTATCCCAGGTATTCCTTAAAGAGGTGGGGTTTCAGGTGTCTCCGGAAGGTGGTGATTGACTCCGCTGTCCTGGCGTCGTGAGGGAGCTTGTTCCACCATTGGGGTGCCAGGGCAGCGAACAGTTTTGACTGGGCTGAGCGTACTGGGAGAAATCCCCTTGTATGTGTATTAAAGTAGTAAAAAGCTTAGTTTTTGGTACCATATTTTGAAGAAATGTCCTCTGGTCTGATGAAGCAAAAATAGAACTGTTTGGCCATAATGACCATTGTTGTGTTTGGAAGAAAAAGGGGGAGGCTTGCAAACCGAAGAACACCATCCCAACCGTGAAGCACGGGGGTGGCAGCATCATGTTGTGTTGGTGCTTTGCTGCAGGAGGGACTGGTGCACTTCACAAAATAGATGGTATCATGAGGTAGGAAAATTATGTGGATATACTGAAGCAACATCTCAAGACATCAGTCAGGAAGTTAAAGCTTGGTCGCAAATGGGTCTTCCAAATGGACAATGACCCCAAGCTTACTTCCAAAGTTGTGGCAAAATGGCTTAAGGACAACAAAGTCAAGGTATTGGAGTGGCCATCACAAAACCCTGACCTCAATCCCATAGAAAATGTGTGGGCAGAACTGAAAAAGCGTGTGCAAACAAGGACGCCTACAAACCTGACTCAGTTACACCAGCTCTGTCAGGAGGAATGGGCCAAAATTCACCAAACTTATTGTGGGAAGCTTGTGGAAGGCTACCTGATACATTTGACCCAAGTTAATCAATTTAAAGGCAATGCTATCAAATACTAATTGAGTGTATGTAAACTTCTAACCCAATGGGAATGTGATGAAAGAAATAAAAGCTGAAATAAATCATTCTCTCAACTATTATTCTGACATTTTACATTCTTAAAATAAAGTGGTGATCCTAACTGACCTAAGACGGTGAATTTTTACTAGATTTAAATGTCAGGAATTGTGAAAAACTGAGTTTAAATGTATTTAGATAAGGTGTATGTAAACTTTCGACTTCAGCTGTAGACATGTCTTAAATGGGCAGAAAGCTTAAATTCTTGTTAATCTAACAGCAGTGTCCTATTTACAGTAGCTATTACAGTGGGAAAAAGACCATGCTATTGTTTGAGGAGAATGCACAACAAGAACAAAAATGTATCACGGGAACTGGTTTGATACATTCACCTCTGAAGGTAAATAATGTACTTACATTCAGTAATCTTGCTCTGATTTGTCATCCTAAGGGGTCCAGAGATAAAATATAGTGTATTTTTTGGGGGGAAAAAATATTTTATACTCAAATGTGATACAGACCCCACTGTTGTCTCTGGCTCGACACCAACCCCACCCGGCCATCTAGATGTGTGAAGTTTAGTGTCTTTTCTGTAGGGAAGCTAATTATCCATCATGTATGACATTCCTATATTTATGTACTTAAAAATGTATAAATTGACCAATTCAGTGCATTTGGGCAAACTTGATGCAAAATATTGTGTTTTGAGGTAATTCTTCACTGGATCAGTCTGAAACTTTGCACACACACTGCTGCCATCTTGTGAACCACATCTAAATTACACCTAGGATCCTAAATTAATGTACGGCCTTTCAACTGCATTTCAAAGATGCTTCTTTTGGGGGGGGGGGCACACGTCTTTTTTGTTTTTATTATCTTTTACCAGATCTAATGTGTTATATTCTCCTACAGTAATTTCACATTTCCACAAACGTCAATGTGTTTCCTTTCAAATGGTGTCACGCCCTGACCTTAGAGATCTTATTTATTCTCTATGTTTGGTTAGGTCAGGGTGTGACTCGGGTGGTAATATCTATGTTTTCTATTTCTTTGTTTTTGAGCCGAGTGTGGTTCCCAATCAGAGGCAGCTGTCTATCGTTGTCTCTGATTGGGGATCATACTTAGGCAGCCTGTTTTCCCACCTGAGGTTTGTGGGAGGTTGTTTTCTGTTTAGTATTCTGTTACCTGACAGAACTGTTGGCTTTTCGTTTTATTACTTTGTTCGAGTATTTTTTGATCAAATAAAATCATGAACACTTTCCACGCTGCGCTTTGGTCCACTCATTCCGACGAGAGCCGTTACAAGAATATGCATATCCTTGCTTCAGATCCTGAGCTACAGGCAGTTAGATTTGTGTATGTCACTTTAGGCAAAATTTTAACAATAAAATAAAGGTTTGACCCTTAAAATATATACACAGGTTAGTACCAGTCAAAAGTTTGGACACATACTCATTCCATGGTATTTCTTTATTTTTTACTGTTTTCTACATTGCAGAATAATAGTGAAGACATCAAAACTATGAAATAACACATATGGAATCATGTAGTAAGCAAAAAAAGTGTTAAACAAATCAACATAGATTTTAGATTCTTCAGAGTAGCCACCCTCTGCCTTGATGACAGCTCTGCACACTCTTGGTATTTTCTCAGTCAGCTTCATGAGCGAGTCACCTGGAAAGCATTTCAGGGTGTGCCTTGGTAAAGTTAATTTGTAGTATTTCTTTCCTTCTTAATGCATTTGAGACAATCAGTTATGTTGTGACAAGGTACTGTAGGGGTGGTTTACAGAAGATAGCCCTATTTGGTAAAAAAAAAAACAAGTCCATATTATGGCAAGCTCAAATAAGCAAAGAGAAACGACAGTCCATCATTACTTTAAGACATGAAGGTCAGTCAATTTGGAAAATGTCAAGAACTTTGAAAGTTTCTTCAAGTGCAGTCGCAAAAACCATCAAGCGCTCTGATGAAACTGTCTCTAAGGACTGCCACAGGAAAGGAAGACCCTGAGTTACCTCTGCTGCAGAGGATATGTTCATTAGTTACGAGCCTCAGAAGTTGCAGCCCAAATAAATGCTTCAGAGTTCAAGTAACAGACACATCTCAACATCAACTGTTCAGAGGAGACTGCGTGAATAATGGCCTTCATGGTCGAATTGATGCAAAGAAATCACTACTACAGGACACCAATAAGAAGAAGAGACTTGCTTGGGCCAAGAAACACAAGCAGTGGATATTAGACCAGTGGAGATTTTTTAGATTTTTGGTTCTAACCGCCGTAGTAGGTGAACGGATGATCTCTGTGTGATTCCCATCGTGAAGCATGGAGGAGGAGGTGTGATGGTGCTTTGCTGGTGACACTGTCTGTGATTTATTTAGAATTCAAGGCACACTTAAACAGCATGGCTACCACAACATTCTGCAGCGATACACCATCCCATCTGGTTTGCCCTTAGTGGGACTATTGTTTGTTTTTCAAGAGGACAATGACCCAACACACCTCCAGGCTGTGTAAGGCTTCATCAATAAGTGCAGCGATGACGTCGTCCCCACAGTGGCTGTACGTACATATCCCAACCAGAAGCCATAGATTATAGGCAACATCCGCATTGAGCTAAAGGCTAGAGCTGCCGCTTTCAAGGAGCGGAGGCTTATAAGAAATCCCGCTATGCCCTCAGATGAACCATCAAACAAGCAAAGCGTCAATACAGGACTAAGATTGAATCCTACTACACCGGCTCTGACACTCGTCGGATGTGGCAGGGCTTGAAAACTATTACGGACTACAAAGGGAAACCCAGATGTGAGCTGCCCAGTAACGCGAGCCTACCTGGTGAGGTTTTTATGCTCACTTCAAAGGATGCAACACTGAAGCATGCACGAGAGCGCCAGCTGTTCTGGATGACTGTGTGATAACGCTCTTGGTAGCCGATGTGAACAAAACCTTTAAATAGGTCAACATTCACAAAGCAGCTGGGCCAGACGGATTACCAGGACGTGTACTCAAAGCATGCACGGACCAACTGTCAAGTGTCGTCACTGAAAATATTTGGCATGGGTCCCCAGATCCTCAAAAGGTTCTACAGCTGCACCATCGAGAGCATCCTGACCGGTTGCATCACCGCCTGGTATGGCAACTGCTCGGCATCTGACGGTAAGGCGCTACAGAGAGTAATGCGAATGGCCGAGTACATCACTGGGGCCAAGCTTCCTGCCATCCAGGACCTATATAATAGGCGGTGTCAGAGGAAAGCCCATTAAATTGTCAGAGACTCCAGTCACCCAAGTCATAGAGTGTTTTCTCTGCTACCGCACGGCAAGCGGTACCGGAGTGCCAAATCTAGGACCAAAAGGCTCCTTAATAGACATTCCGCTAGCGGAACACCTGCTCCAATATCCAATGATAGGCGTGGCGCGAATGACAAATTCCTCAAAAATACAAAAACTTCAATTTTTCAAACATATGACTATTTTACAGCATTTTAAAGACAAGACTCTCCTTTATCTAACCACACTGTCCGATTTCAAAAAGGCTTTACAGCGAAAGCAAAACATTAGATTATGTCAGCAGAGTACCAAGCCAGAAATAATCAGACACCCATTTTTCAAGCTAGCATATAATGTCACAAAAAACAAAACCACAGCTAAATGCAGCACTAACCTTTGATGATCTTCATCAGATGACACGCCTAGGACATTATGTTATACAATACATGCATGTTTTGTTCAATCAAGTTCATATTTATATCAAAAACCAGCTTTTTACATTAGCATGTGACGTTCAGAACTAGCATTCCCACCGAACACTTCCGGTGAATTTACTAAATTACTCACGATAAACGTTCACAAAAAACATAACAATTATTTTAAGAATTATAGATACAGAACTCCTTTGTGCAATCGAGGTGTCCGATTTTAAAATAGCTTTTCGGTGAAAGCACATTTTGCAATATTCTGAGTAGATATCACGGCTAGCTATTTTGACACCCACCAAGTTTAGCCCTGACCAAACTCCGATTTACTATTAGAAAAGTTTGATTACCTTTGGTGTTCTTCGTCAGAATGCACTCCCAGGACTTCTACTTCAATAACAAATGTTGGTTTGGTTCAAAATAATCCATAGTTATATCCAAATAGCGGCGTTTTGTTCGTGCGTTCAAGACACTATCCAAGGGTGACGAAGGGTCACGCGCACGACGCATTTCGTGACAAAAAAATTCTAAATATTCCATTACCGTACTTCGAAGCATGTCAACCGCTGTTTAAAATCAATTTTTATGCCATTTTTCTCGTAAAAAAGCGATAATATTCCGACCGGGAGTGGTGGTTTTCGTTCAAAGACGAAAGAATACAAACATGGAGTCGACTCGTGCACGAGCCTGAGTCTCATAGTAATGTGACCGGCCACCATCCAAATGCGCTACTGTTTTTCAGCCAGAGCCTGCAAAGCCACGATTCAGCTTTTTGCCGCCTTCTGAGAGCCCATGGGAGCCGTAGGAAGTGTCACGTAACAGCAGAGATCCCCTGTATTGGATAGAGATAATCAAGAAGGCCAAGAAATGGTCAGACAGGATACTTCCTGTACAGAATCTTCTCAGGTTTTGGCCTGCCAAATGAGTTCTGTTATACTCACAGACACCATTCAAACAGTTTTAGAAACTTTGGAGTGTTTTCTATCCAAAGCTAATAAATACCCGATTTAATCTGGTTACTACTCCTGCCCAGTAACTAGAATATGCAAAGAATTATTGGCTTTGGATAGAAAACACTCCAAAGTTTCTAAAACTGTTTGAATGGTGTCTGTGAGTATAACAGAACTCAAATGGCAGGTCAAAACCTGAGAGATTCCTTTACAGGAAGTAGCCTGTCTGACCATTTCTTGAACTTCTTTGCCATCTCTATCTTTTACAAAGGATCTCTGCTCTAACGTGACACTTCCTACGTCTTCCATGGGCGCTCAGAGCCCGGGAAAAAACAGAATGTCGTCATCCCAGCCCCAGGCTGAAACACATTATCGCCTTTCTCAAGTGGCCGATCAAGGGACTGTGGGCTTAGGCGCGTGCCCTGGCCGCCCCCGTCTTTGTGATTTTTCCTCTGTTTGCCGAAAAAAGGAGATTCCCGGTCGGAATATTATCGCTTTTTTAAGAGAGAAATTGCATAGAAATTGATTTTAAACAGCGGTTGACATGCTTCGAAGTACGGAAATGGAATACTTAGAATTATTTTGTCACGAATTGCGCCATGCGCACGACCCTGATTTACCATTTCGGATAGTTTCTGGAACGCACGAACAAAACGCCGCTATTCGGATATAACGATGGATTATTTGGGACCAAACCAACATTTGTTATTGAAGTAGCAGTCCTGGGAGTGCATTCTGACGAAGACAACAAAGGTAATAACATTTTTGTTATAGTAAATCTGATTTTGGTGAAGGCTAAACTTGCCGGGTGTCTAAATAGCTAGCCCGTGATGGCTGGGCTATGTACTTAGAATATTGCAAAATGTGCTTTCACCAAAAAGCTCTTTTAAAATCGGACATATCGAGTGCATAGAGGAGTTCTGTATCTATAATTCTTAAAATAATTGTTATGCTTTTTGTGAACGTTTATCGTGAGTAATTTAGTAAATTGTTAGTAAATTCCCCGGAAGTTTGCGGGGGGTATGCTAGTTCTGAACGTCACATGCTAATGTAAAAAGCTGTTTTTTGATATAAATATGAACTTGATTGAACAAAACATGCATGTATTGTATAACATAATGTCCTAGGTGTGTCATCTGATGAAGATCATCAAAGGTTAGTGCTGCATTTAGCTGTCTTCTGGGTTTTTGTGACATTATATGCTAGCTTGAAAAATGGGTGTCTGATTATTTCTGGCTGGGTACTCTGCTGACATAATCTAATGTTTTGCTTTCGCTGTAAAGCCTTTTTGAAATCGGACAGTGTGGTTAGATAAAGGAGAGTCTTGTCTTTAAAATGCTGTGAAATAGTCATATGTTTGAAAAATTGAAGTTTTTGTATTTTTGAGGAATTTGTAATTCGCGCCACGCCTATCATTGGATATTGGAGCAGGTGTTCCGCTAGCGGAACGTCTAGATGTAAGAGGTTAACAGCTTCTACCCCCAAGCCATTAGACTGCAAAACAATTCATAAAAATCGTCACAGAACAATTTACTTTGACCCCCCCCCTTTAGTACACTGCTGCTACTCACTGTTTGTTTGTTACCTATGAATAGTCACTTTGTCCCCACCTACATGTACAGATTACCTCAACTAGCCTCTAACCCCAACACTGACTCTGTACCGGTACCCCCTGTATATAGCCTCCACACTGACTCTGTACCGGTACCCCCTGTATATAGCCTCCACACTGACTCTGTACCGGTACCCCCTGTATATAGCCTCCACATTGACTCTGTACCGGTACCCCCTGTATATAGTCTCCACATTAACTCGGTACCGGTGCCCCCTGTATATAGCCTCCACATTGACTCTGTACCTGTGCCCCCTGTATATAGCCTCCACATTGACTCTGTACCGTAACACCCTGTATATAGTCTCCACACTGACTCGGAACCGGTGCCCCCTGTATATAGCCTCCACATTGACTCTGTACCGGTGCCCCCTGTATATAGCCTCGTTATGTTATTCTTATTATGTTACTTTTTATTATTACTTTTTATTTTAGTCTACTTGGTAAAAAATGTCTTCTTGAACTGCACTGTTAGTTAAGGGCTTGTAAGTAAGAATTTCACGGTATGGTCTACACTTGTTGTATTCAGCGCATGTGGCAAATAAAGTTTGTTTTGATAAGGGCTTTTTAACCAAGAAGGAGAGTGCTACATCAGGTGACCTGATGTGCTACATCACACGACCTCAACCCAATTGAAATTGTTTGGGATGAGTTGGACCGCAGAGTGAAGAAAGTGCTCAGCGTATGTGGGAACTCCTTCAAGGCTGTTGGAAAAGCATTCCAGGTGAAGCTGGTTGAGAGAATGCCAAGAGTGTGCAAAGCTGTCATCAAGGCAAAGGGTGGCTACTTTGAAGAATCTAAAGTCTAAAATATATTTTGATTTTTTTAACACTTTTTTGGTTACTACATGATTCCATATGTGTTATTTCATAGTTTTGATGTCTTCACTATTATTCTACAATTTAGAAAATAGTAAAAAAAAAAATAAGAAAAAAAACTTGTATGAGTAGGTGTTCTAAAACTTTTGACTGGTACAGTATATAAACACAGGCCGCAGCTCCCCAGCGTGAAACACAGAACACATTGAGAGACATTACCAGCAGTCTATCAGCCTCTATCCGTTCTATACGACAGGAGTGGGAAGAGGGTTCATTCTTTAAAACAAAGTTCAACTTACTTTTATGAGCAGGGCCGTCTGCACTCCTATATAGTCGATTAACTGGAGCTGGGCCAAAGCCTATAGGGAGGGACAGAAGAGAGAGTGTTTAGGTTTGACCATGAGAAGTATGGCCCCTGAGCTGAATTATGAAACAGTCTCAACTATAACCACTCTTCTTGGTTTTACTATATCCCTCTAGAGCAGGATTATTCAAATCGTACCCTATGTGGTACTGACTACTGCTGGCTTTCTGTTCTACCTGATCATTAATTGCACCCACCTGGTGTCCCAGGTCTAAATCAGTCCCTGATTAAAGAATGAAAAAGTAAATCCTATGTGATATACTTTACTGTGTAATGCTGATTCTCTATTTCACCATGAGAAGAGAAACTGTGTATAATTCATACATCTTATTGAAATAGACAGATACTGTCCTGTCTGTTCTGTCTGTCCTGTCTGATGGCTCTGAGCCATGTTCTTCTGTGTTTCCACTGACTGGCTAAACACTTTATAGAGTTGCTGCAGTAAGCACGCACACACACACACACACACACACACACACACACACACACACACACAAATGGACGCACGCGTACAAACACAGTACGATTAAGGGCTGTGGTTTGGGGTGAGATTGGGCCTTTTAAAAAACAAAGGATTAAAACAAGGAAACAGACAAACAGCAAACATAGCAGTCATTCTGCTTCTACCTTCTCTCCCCATACCCCTCTCCTCCCCCTCTCCTCTCCTCCCCCTCTCCTCCCCCTCTCCTGTCCTCCCACTCTCCTCTCCTCTCCTCCCCCTCTCCTGTCCTCCCCCTCTCCTCTCCCTCTCCTCTCCTCTCCTCCCCCTCTCCTCTCCTCCCCCTCTCCTCTCCCTTTCCTCCCCTCTCCTCCCCCTCTCCTCTCCTCTCCTCCCCTTTCCCCTCTCCTCTCCTCTCCTCCCCCTCTCCTCTCCCTTTCCTCCCCTCTCCTCTCCTCCCCTCTCCTCTCCTCCCCCTTTCCTCCCCTCCCTTCTCCTCTCCTCCCCTCTCTCCTCTCCTCCCCCTCTCCTCCCCCTCTCCTCTCCTCCCCCTCTCCTCTCCTCCCCCTTTCCTCCCCTCTCCTCTCCTCCTCCTCTCCTGTCCTCCCCCTCTCCTCCCCTCTCCTCTCCTCTCCTCTCCTCCCCCTCTCCTGTCCTCCCCCTCTCCTCTCCTCTTCTGTCCTCCCCCTCTCCTCTCCTCTCCTTCTCCTCCCCCTCTCCCTCCCCTCTTCTCTCCTCCCCCTCCTCCCCATGCCCCTCTCCTGCCCCTTCCCTTCCTTCTCGTCTCCCTCCCCCTCTCCCTGTATGGCTTTAGATAACAGTACAATTCATTCACACATTCTTTATATCCTTACTAAAAAAATAAGCTCAAAGTTCTCAGTGAACATCCGGCTGCCCAGTGCCATGGTTATGTGTGTGTCTGTGTGAAGCACACCTCCATGAGGACAAACAGAGCAGCGAAGAACAGCAGTGTGGCCCACTCCACTCTGTGCAGAATGATCTCAAAGTCCTGGATGTCAGCCAGCACCAGCAGCCACAGGGCACCGAAGATAGCTATCCAACCTGGGGGAGAGAGAGAGGAGAGAGAGGACCCTGAGATCAGGCTACAGCCAGCCCCACAGAGCCCCGGGGATATCTATTCAACCTGGGGGACAGAGAGAGGAGAGAGAGGACCCTGAGATCAGGCTACAGCCAGCCCCACAGAGCCCCGAGGATATCTACCCAACCTGGCGGACAGAGAGAGGAGAGAGAGGACCCTGAGATCAGGCTACAGCCAGCCCCACAGAGCCCCGAGGATATCTATCTGACCTGGGGGACAGAGAGAGAAGAGAGAGGACCCTGAGATCAGGCTACAGCCAGCCCCACAGAGCCCCGAGGATATCTACCCGACCTGGGGGACAGAGAGAAGAGAAAGAGGACCCTGAGATCAGGCTACAGCCAGCTTGCTTGACCAACGCTGCGGCACAATCCAGCCATGCCACTGCAACCCCACTGTGTTTAGTGCTTGCGCTCTTGGGCACGCACAAAAAAACCACAAGGAAGCCTTTAGGGTTTTGAGTCTAGAAGTGCATGAAATTAAGCTGAGTAGTAGTACAATTTTGTTTAAACATAAAGTGAGTTAACAAATCCATAAGATACCATACGGTCAGAGTACGACACGGTTCTGAGAGTTAAAACAGTGTTAATCAGGAACAATTCTATCCTGCCTCTACTCAGTTTAGATTCCACTGTACTTGTTGTGTTTTTTTTTTCCACTACAGTCCAGTTTGCTTCCCAAATGACACGTTATGGGCCACTGGTCAGTAGTCCAGTTTACGTCCCAAATGACACGCTATGGGCCCCTGGTCAGTAGTCCAGTTTACGTCCCAAATGACACGCTATGGGCCCCTGGTCAGTAGTAGTCCAGTTTACATCCCAAATGACACGCTATCGGCCCCTGGTCAGTAGTCCAGTTTACGTCCCAAATGACACGCTATGGGCCCCTGGTCAGTAGTCCAGTTTACGTCCCAAATGACACGCTATGGGCCCCTGGTCAGTAGTCCAGTTTACATCCCAAATGACACGTTATGGGCCCCTGGTCAGTAGTCCAGTTTACATCCCAAATGACACGCTATGGGCCCCTGGTCAGTAGTCCAGTTTACGTCCCAAATGACACGCTATGGGCCCCTGGTCAGTAGTCCAGTTTACGTCCCAAATGACACGCTATGGGCCCTGGTCAGTAGTCTAGTTTACGTCCCAAATGACACGCTATGGGCCCCTGGTCAGTAGTCCAGTTTACGTCCCAAATGACACGTTATGGGCCCCTGGTCAGTAGTCCAGTTTACGTCCCAAATGACACGCTATGGGCCCCTGGTCAGTAGTCCAGTTTACGTCCCAAATGACACGCTATGGGCCCCTGGTCAGTAGTCCAGTTTACGTCCCAAATGACACGTTATGGGCCCCTGGTCAGTAGTCCAGTTTACGTCCCAAATGACACGCTATGGGCCCCTGGTCAGTAGTCCAGTTTACGTCCCAAATGACACGCTATGGGCCCCTGGTCAGTAGTCCAGTTTACGTCCCAAATGACACGCTATGGGCCCCTGGTCAGTAGTCCAGTTTATGTCCCAAATGACACGCTATGGGCCCCTGGTCAGTAGTCCAGTTTACGTCCCAAATGACATGCTATGGGCCCCTGGTCAGTAGTCCAGTTTACGTCCCAAATGACACGCTATGGGCCCCTGGTCAGTAGTCCAGTTTACATCCCAAATGACACGTTATGGGCCCCTGGTCAGTAGTCCAGTTTACGTCCCAAATGACACGCTATGGGCCCCTGGTCAGTAGTCCAGTTTACGTCCCAAATGACACGCTATGGGCCCCTGGTCAGTAGTCCAGTTTACGTCCCAAATGACACGCTATGGGCCCTGGTCAGTAGTCCAGTTTACGTCCCAAATGACACGCTATGGGCCCCTGGTCAGTAGTCTAGTTTACGTCCCAAATGACACGCTATGGGCCCCTGGTCAGTAGTCCAGTTTACGTCCCAAATGACACGTTATGGGCCCCTGGTCAGTAGTCCAGTTTACGTCCCAAATGACACGCTATGGGCCCCTGGTCAGTAGTCCAGTTTACGTCCCAAATGACACGCTATGGGCCCCTGGTCAGTAGTAGTCCAGTTTACATCCCAAATGACACGCTATGGGCCCCTGGTCAGTAGTCCAGTTTACGTCCCAAATGACACGCTATGGGCCCCTGGTCAGTAGTCCAGTTTACGTCCCAAATGACACGCTATGGGCCCTGGTCAGTAGTACAGTTTACGTCCCAAATGACACGCTATGGGCCCCTGGTCAGTAGTCCAGTTTACGTCCCAAATGACACACTATGGGCCCCTGGTCAGTAGTCCAGTTTACGTCCCAAATGACACGCTATGGGCCCCTGGTCAGTAGTCCAGTTTACGTCCCAAATGACACGCTATGGGCCCTGGTCAGTAGTACAGTTTACGTCCCAAATGACACGCTATGGGCCCCTGGTCAGTAGTCCAGTTTACGTCCCAAATGACACACTATGGGCCCCTGGTCAGTAGTCCAGTTTACGTCCCAAATGACACGCTATGGGCCCCTGGTCAGTAGTCCAGTTTACGTCCCAAATGACACGCTATGGGCCCCTGGTCAGTAGTCCAGTTTACGTCCCAAATGACACGCTATGGGCCCCTGGTCAGTAGTCCAGTTTACGTCCCAAATGACACGCTATGGGCCCTTTTTCTATCACGCTTTATGTGTTCCAGTGTGCCATAGACAGACAGACTGACTGACTGGCTTTGAGAAAACAGAATGACGTTTACCGCTCCACCTAGGACCCATTTCTCATCCTCACCGATCATCGGAACCTGGAGTATATACAGACAAGAGAAGCGGTTGAACCCGAGGTGGGCCCTTTTCTTCCCTAGATTCAACTTCACCTTGTCATATCACCCAGGTTCAAAGAACATCAAAGCCGTCTCCACGATTCGGGAGAGGTTTCTGTCCTGAGTGCGCCCATCATTCAGCCCTCCCGAATCGTTGCCCCCGTACTTTGGGAACGTAGACGTGGACATCCGCCAGCCTCTGGAGAGGGTACCCGCGCCTGCTAAATGCACTCAGGAGCGCATCTACATCCCCACGGGGGTAAGGGATCGGTTGTTCCCTGGGCGCTCACATCCCTCGCCGCTGAACACCCAGATATAACCCACACCATTCAATACAAAAGTACCGGTGGCCCACCTTGGCGCAGGACATCACCCTGCTATGACAACTCTTGCTTCGTATGTGTCCAAACCAAATCTCCCCGGCACGTTCCAGCAGGGAAATTCCTTTCCCTTCCCGTGCCTCAGCGGCCTTGGTCCCATCTGTCCATAGATTTTGTTACTGATCTCCCTGCTTCTGATGTTTGAACTACAATTATGGTTGTTGTGGACAGATTCTCTAAATCCTGCCATTTTATTCCTGGTCTCCCTACCTCTCTCTGGTCTCCCTCCTCTCTGGTCTCCACATCCGGGTACCGGCCTCAGTCCAACGGGCAGGCGGAGAGGATCAATTACAACTCCCCACCAAATACCGGATCAAAACCCTCTTTTCATGTTTCCTTCATCAGGCCGGTGATTCCTGGTCCTCTAGCTGATGCCGTCCCACACGAGACCCCCCCCCCCCCCCCCCCCCGCCTCCCCTGGACATCGAGGGAAGTCCCTCCTGGACTGCCGACGTCATGGGGGTCGGCTCAGTACCTAGTGGACCGGGAGAGTTAAGATCCAGAGGACTTTAGACGACATTCTAGATCCCGACATCATCCGAGATTTCCACCTTCGCCGTCCAGACTGGTCTGCTCCTCGCCCTCAGGGCCATCCCCCTTGGCCAGCGTCATCCTACTCCAGCTCCGGCGCTCAACGTCTCTGGTTTTACTTACCACCGGTCCTGGCAACCAATCATTACACATACCCGACAACCAATCATTACACCAAACCTGCGCCCCATCATGTGACACACCTGGACTTCATCACCTCCCTGATTACCGCTCCTTTATCTAGCACTGCCTAGCATCTCTCATTAAGCACTTTCGGTTCTGTGTTCATGTCCAGACGCTGCTCTTGTTCAGTTATCGCTCTATGCTCGGTATTATCGTTAGAGTCACCATCTGCACCTGCTTCATCAATCCCAGCGTCATTGTTACAGCTGGTTTAAAACCTGCTATTAGAGAGGATAGATCTTGATAGGCTGGTTTAATCCATAAGAGTCTAAACCCTATTAATGTGTAGCCCAAATTGTTTGTACGCTACAGACAGAAGTTGGCAGATCGGCTGTACCGAATTCAGACGAGTCCCAAGACGCCTGTGGGGGTCGCAAAGCAAATCGGAGAACACCATCGTGTTCGTGAGAGTTTCGTCTTTCCTGCTCGTAGAGAGGATATGGAGAGGTTTTGATAGGCTGGTTCAAAACCAGCTCTTAAAGAGGAGTCTAGGTCTAGGTCCATAATACTCCTGAACAGCTTCTACCCCTCTACCCATAACACTCCTGAACAGCTTCTACCCATAATACTCCTGAACAGCTTCTACCCCTCTACCCATAATACTCCTGAACAACTTCTACCCCCCCAAGCCACCAGACTCCTGAACACCTTCTACCCCCCCAAGCCACCAGACTCCTGAACAGCTTCTACCCCCTACCCATAATACTCCTGAACAGCTTCTACCCCCCTACCCATAATACTCCTTAATTAACAGCTAATCAAATGGCTACCCAGACTACTGTGAGGTCTACTACACCTGTTGTATTCAGCATTTCACTGTAAGGTGTTGTATTCAGCAATTCACTGTGAGGTCTACTACACCTGTTGTATTCAGCATTTCACTGTAAGGTCTACTACACCTGATGTATTCAGCATTTCACTGTAAGGTCTACTACACCTGGTGTATTCAGCATTTCACTGTAAGGTCTACTACACCTGTTGTATTCAGCATTTCACTGTGAGGTCTACTACACCTGTTGTATTCAGCATTTCACTGTAAGGTCTACTACACCTGTTGTATTCAGCATTTCACTGTGAGGTCTACTACACCTGTTGTATTCAGCATTTCACTGTATGGTCTACTACACCTGTTGATTCAGCATTTCACTGTAAGGTCTACTACACCTGTTGTATTAGGCATTTCACTGTGAGGTCTACAACACCTGCTGTATTCAGCATTTCACTGTGAGGTCTACTACACCTGTTGTATTCAACATTTCACTGTAAGGTCTACTACACCTGTTGTATTCAGCATTTCACTGTAAGGTGTTGTATTCAGCAATTCACTGTGAGGTCTACTACACCTGTTGTATTCAGCTTTTCACTGTAAGGTCTACTACACCTGTTGTATTCAGCATTTCACTGTGAGGTCTACTACACCTGTTGTATTCAGCATTTCACTGTAAGGTCTACTACACCTGTTGTATTCAGCATTTCACTGTGTCTACTACACCTGTTGTATTCAGCATTTCACTGTGAGGTCTACTGCACCTGTTGTATTCAGCATTTCACTGTGTCTACTACACCTGTTGTATTCAGCATTTCACTGTGAGGTCTACTACACCTGTTGTATTCAGCATTTCACTGTAAGGTCTACTACACCTGTTGTATTCAGCATTTCACTGTGAGGTCTACACCTGTTGTATTCAGCATTTCACTGTAAGGTCTACTACAGCTGTTGTATTCAGCATTTCACTGTGAGGTCTACTACACCTGTTGTATTCAGCATTTCACTGTGAGGTCTACTACACCTGTTGTATTCAGCATTTCACTGTAAGGTCTACTACACCTGTTGTATTCAGCATTTCACTGTAAGGTCTACTTCACTGTAAGGTCTACTACACCTGTTGTATTCAGCATTTCACTGTGAGGTCTACTACACCTGTTGTATTCAGCATTTCACTGTGAGGTCTACTACACCTGTTGTATTCCACACGAGGTCTCTCACCGGTCGCCCTGAGGTCTACTACACCTGTTGTATTCAGCCACGGTCTCTCACCTGGTCGCACACGGGGTCTACTACACCTGTTGTATTCAGCATTTCACTGTGAGGCCTCCCGGTCAGCTCACGTGAGGCCCCCTGTTGTATTCAGCATTTCACTGTAGGCCCACCGGCGCTCCGTGAGGCTACACGCTGTTGTATTCAGCCCGGAGGTCTCTCACCGTGTCGCCACGGAGGTCTACTACACCTGTTGTATTCAGCATTTCACTGTGAGGTCTACTACACCTGTTGTATTCAGCATTTCACTGTGAGGTCTACTTCACTGTAAGGTCTACTACACCTGTTGTATTCAGCATTTCACTGTGAGGTCTACTACACCTGTTGTATTCAGCATTTCACTGTAAGGTCTACTACACCTGTCGTATTCAGCATTTCACTGTGTCTACTACACCTGTTGTATTCAGCATTTCACTGTGAGGTCTACACCTGTTGTATTCAGCATTTCACTGTGAGGTCTACTACACCTGTTGTATTCAGCATTTCACTGTGAGGTCTACACCTGTTGTATTCAGCATTTCACTGTGAGGTCTACTACACCTGTTGTATTCAGCATTTCACTGTAAGGTCTACTACAGCTGTTGTATTCAGCATTTCACTGTGAGGTCTACTACACCTGTTGTATTCAGCATTTCACTGTGAGGTCTACTACACCTGTTGTATTCAGCATTTCACTGTGAGGTCTACTACACCTGTTGTATTCAGCATTTCACTGTGAGGTCTACTTCACTGTAAGGTCTACTACACCTGTTGTATTCAGCATTTCACTGTGAGGTCTACTACACCTGTTGTATTCAGCATTTCACTGTAAGGTCTACTACACCTGTCGTATTCAGCATTTCACTGTGTCTACTACACCTGTTGTATTCAGCATTTCACTGTGAGGTCTACACCTGTTGTATTCAGCATTTCACTGTGAGGTCTACTACACCTGTTGTATTCAGCATTTCACTGTGAGGTCTACACCTGTTGTATTCAGCATTTCACTGTGAGGTCTACTACACCTGTTGTATTCAGCATTTCACTGTAAGGTCTACTACAGCTGTTGTATTCAGCATTTCACTGTGAGGTCTACTACACCTGTTGTATTCAGCATTTCACTGTGAGGTCTACTACACCTGTTGTATTCAGCATTTCACTGTGAGGTCTACTACACCTGTTGTATTCAGCATTTCACTGTAAGGTCTACTACACCTGTTGTATTCAGCATTTCACTGTAAGGTCTACTTCACTGTAAGGTCTACTACACCTGTTGTATTCAGCATTTCACTGTGAGGTCTACACCTGTTGTATTCAGCATTTCACTGTAAGGTCTACACCTGTTGTTTTCGGCGGATGTGACAAATAAAATTGGATTTTGATTTGATCTGGAGAGGTTTTTAAAACCAGCTCTTAAAGACAATCTCAAAGGGTTTTGATAGGCTGGTTTAAAACCAGCTTTAAGAGAGGAGAGGTTTTGATAGGCTGGTTTAAAACCAGCTCTAAGAGAGGAGAGGTTTTGATAGGCTGGTTTAAAACCAGCTTTAAGAAAGGAGAGGTTTTAATAGACTGTTTTATCATACAGAAAAGACACTACGGTGTGCCATTTGGGACACAAAGGCCCATGATATTATCGTCGTTGCTGTGTTAGTGGTTGATACGCAGCAGAACAAACCGTGTGACAGGAAACTACATGGCCCAGCCAGGAAGTTATAGAGTATGACAGGATGCTACATGGCCCAGCCAGGAATATATAGAGTATGACAGGATGCTACATGGCCCAGCCAGGAAGATATAGAGTATGACGGGATGCTACATGGCCCAGCCAGGAAGATATAGAGTATGACAGGATACTACATGGCCCAGCCAGGAAGATATAGAGTATGACAGGATGCTACATGGCCCAGCCAGGAAGATATAGAGTATGACAGGATGCTACATGGCCCAGCCAGGAAGATATAGAGTATGACAGGATGCTACATGGCCCAGCCAGGAAGATATAGAGTATCTAGATTTAGTGGAGTGGTTTGTTTGGTTGTTTCACTCTTGTAAGGAACAAAACAACCTCTAATCTTCTCTCTCTTCTCTATTACAGGTAGATAGCAACCTCTCCTCTCTATAACAGATAGATAGCAACCTCTCCTCTCTATAACAGATAGATAGCAGGGAAGAAGCAACCTCTCCTCTCTATAACAGATAGATTGCAACCTCTCCTCTCTACAACAGGTAGATAGCAGGGAAGAAGGAACCTCTCCTCTCTATAACAGGTAGATAGCAGGGAAGAAGCAACCTCTCCTCTTTATAACAGATAGATAGCAACCTCTCCTCTCTATAACAGATAGATAGCAGGGATGAAGCAATCTCTCCTCTCTATAACAGGTAGATAGCAACCTCTCCTCTCTATAACAGATAGATAGCAGGGAAGATGCAACCTCTCCTCTCTATAACAGGTAGATAGCAACCTCTCCTCTCTATAACAGATAGATAGCAACCTCTCCTCTCTATAACAGATAGATAGCAGGGAAGAAGCAACCTCTCCTCTCTATAACAGATAGATAGCAGGGAAGAAGCAACCTCTCCTCTCTATAACAGGGAGATAGCAACCTCTCCTCTCTATAACAGGTAGAAAGCAGGGAAGATGCAACCTCTCCTCTCTATAACAGGTAGATAGCAACCTCTCCTCTCTATAACAGATAGATAGCAGGGAAGAAGCAACCTCTCCTCTCTATAACAGATAGATAGAAACCTCTCCTCTCTATAACAGATAGATAGCAGGGATGAAGCAATCTCTCCTCTCTATAACAGATAGATAGCAATCTCTCCTCTCTATAACAGGTAGATAGCAACCTCTCCTCTCTATAACAGATAGATAGCAGGGAAGAAGCAACCTCTCCTCTCTATAACAGGTAGATAGCAACCTCTCCTCTCTATAACAGATAGATAGCAACCTCTCCTCTCTATAACAGATAGATAGCAGGGAAGAAGCAACCTCTCCTCTCTATAACAGGTAGATAGCAACCTCTCCTCTCTATAACAGGTAGATAGCAGGGAAGAAGCAACCTCTCCTCTCTATAACAGATAGATTGCAACCTCTCCTCTCTATAACAGGTAGATAGCAGGGAAGAAGGAACCTCTCCTCTCTATAACAGGTAGATAGCAGGGAAGAAGCAACCTCTCCTCTTTATAACAGATAGATAGCAACCTCTCCTCTCTATAACAGATAGATAGCAGGGATGAAGCAATCTCTCCTCTCTATAACAGGTAGATAGCAACCTCTCCTCTCTATAACAGATAGATAGCAGGGAAGATGCAACCTCTCCTCTCTATAACAGGTAGATAGCAACCTCTCCTCTCTATAACAGATAGATAGCAACCTCTCCTCTCTATAACAGATAGATAGCAGGGAAGAAGCAACCTCTCCTCTCTATAACAGATAGATAGCAGGGAAGAAGCAATCTCTTCTCTTTATAACAGATAGATAGCAACCTCTCCTCTCTATAACAGGGAGATAGCAACCTCTCCTCTCTATAACAGGTAGATAGCAGGGAAGATGCAACCTCTCCTCTCTATAAAAGGTAGATAGCAACCTCTCCTCTCTATAACAGGTAGATAGCAACCTCTCCTCTCTATAACAGATAGATAGCAGGGAAGAAGCAACCTCTCCTCTCTATAACAGATAGATAGCAACCTCTCCTCTCTATAACAGATAGATAGCAACCTCTCCTCTCTATAACAGATAGATAGCAATCTCTCCTCTCTATAACAGATAGATAGCAGGGAAGAAGCAACCTCTCCTCTCTATAACAGGTAGATAGCAGGGAAGAAGGAACCTCTCCTCTCTATAACAGATAGATTGCAACCTCTCCTCTCTATAACAGGTAGATAGCAACCTCTCCTCTCTATAACAGATAGATAGCAAACTCTCCTCTCTATAACAGATAGATAGCAGGGAAGAAGCAACCTCTCCTCTCTATAACAGATAGATAGCAGGGAAGAAGCAATCTCTTCTCTTTATAACAGATAGATAGCAACCTCTCCTCTCTATAACAGGGAGATAGCAACCTCTCCTCTCTATAACAGGTAGATAGCAGGGAAGATGCAACCTCTCCTCTCTATAAAAGGTAGATAGCAACCTCTCCTCTCTATAACAGGTAGATAGCAACCTCTCCTCTCTATAACAGATAGATAGCAGGGAAGAAGCAACCTCTCCTCTCTATAACAGATAGATAGCAACCTCTCCTCTCTATAACAGATAGATAGCAACCTCTCCTCTCTATAACAGATAGATAGCAACCTCTCCTCTCTATAACAGATAGATAGCAGGGAAGAAGCAACCTCTCCTCTCTATAACAGGTAGATAGCAGGGAAGAAGGAACCTCTCCTCTCTATAACAGATAGATTGCAACCTCTCCTCTCTATAACAGGTAGATAGCAGGGAAGAAGGAACCTCTCCTCTCTATAACAGGTAGATAGCAGGGAAGAAGCAACCTCTCCTCTTTATAACAGATAGATAGCAACCTCTCCTCTCTATAACAGATAGATAGCAACCTCTCCTCTCTATAACAGGTAGATAGCAGGGAAGAAGCAACCTCTCCTCTTTATAACAGATAGATAGCAACCTCTCCTCTCTATAACAGATAGATAGCAGGGATGAAGCAATCTCTCCTCTCTATAACAGATAGATAGTAACCTCTCCTCTCTATAACAGGTAGATAGCAACCTCTCCTCTCTATAACAGATAGATAGCAACCTCTCCTCTCTATAACAGATAGATAGCAGGGAAGAAGCAACCTCTCATCTCTATAACAGATAGATAGCAGGGAAGAAGCAATCTCTTCTCTTTATAACAGATAGATAGCAACCTCTCCTCTCTATAACAGATAGATAGCAGGGAAGAAGCAACCTCTCCTCTCTATAACAGGTAGATAGCAACCTCTCCTCTCTATAACAGATAGATAGCAACCTCTCCTCTCTATAACAGGTAGATAGCAACCTCTCCTCTCTATAACAGATAGATAGCAGGGAAGAAGCAACCTCTTCTCTCTATAACAGATAGATAGCAACCTCTCCTCTCTATAACAGATAGATAGCAACCTCTCCTCTCTAAAACAGGTAGATAGCAACCTCTCCTCTCTATAACAGATAGATAGCAACCTCTCCTCTCTATAAAAGGTAGATAGCAAGCTCTCCTCTCTATAACAGGTAGATAGCAACCTCTCCTCTCTATAACAGATAGATAGCAGGGAAGAAGCAACCTCTCCTCTCTATAACAGATAGATAGCAACCTCTCCTCTCTATAACAGATAGATAGCAACCTCTCCTCTCTATAACAGATAGATAGCAGGGAAGAAGCAACCTCTCCTCTCTATAACAGATAGATAGCAGGGAAGAAGCAACCTCTCCTCTCTATAACAGATAGATAGCAGGGAAGAAGCAACCTCTCCTCTCTATAACAGATAGATAGAAACCTTTCCTCTCTATAACAGATAGATAGCAACCTCTCCTCTCTATAACAGATAGATAGCAACCTCTCCTCTCTATAACAGGTAGATAGCAACGTCTCCTCTCTATAACAGATAGATAGCAGGGAAGAAGCAACCTCTCCTCTCTATAACAGGTAGATAGCAACCTCTCCTCTCTATAACAGATAGATAGCAACCTCTCCTCTCTATAACAGGTAGATAGCAACCTCTCCTCTCTATAACAGATAGATAGCAGGGAAGAAGCAACCTCTCTTCTCTATAACAGATAGATAGAAACCTTTCCTCTCTATAACAGATAGATAGCAACCTCTCCTCTCTATAACAGATAGATAGCAACCTCTCCTCTCTATAACAGGTAGATAGCAACCTCTCCTCTCTATAACAGATAGATAGCAGGGAAGAAGCAATCTCTTCTCTTTATAACAGATAGATAGCAACCTCTCCTCTCTATAACAGATAGATAGCAGGGAAGAAGCAATCTCTCCTCTCTATAACAGGTAGATAGCAACCTCTCCTCTCTATAACAGATAGATAGCAACCTCTCCTCTCTATAACAGGTAGATAGCAACCTCTCCTCTCTATAACAGATAGATAGCAGGGAAGAAGCAACCTCTTCTCTCTATAACAGATAGATAGCAACCAATTCTCTCTATAACAGATAGATAGCAACCTCTCCTCTCTATAACAGGTAGATAGCAACCTCTCCTCTCTATAACAGGTAGATAGCAACCTCTCCTCTCTATAACAGATAGATAGCAGGGAAGAAGCAATCTCTCCTCTTTATAACAGATAGATAGCAACCTCTCCTCTCTATAACAGATAGATAGCAGGGAAGATGCAACCTCTCCTCTCTATAAAAGGTAGATAGCAACCTCTCCTCTCTATAACAGATAGATAGCAGGGAAGAAGCAACCTCTCCTCTCTATAACAGATAGATAGCAACCTCTCATCTCTATAACAGATAGATAGCAACCTCTCCTCTCTATAACAGATAGATAGCAGGGAAGAAGCAACCTCTCCTCTCTATAACAGATAGATAGCAGGGAAGAAGCAATCTCTTCTCTTTATAACAGATAGATAGCAACCTCTCCTCTCTATAACAGATAGATAGCAGGGAAGAAGCAACCTCTCCTCTCTATAACAGGTAGATAGCAACCTCTCCTCTCTATAACAGATAGATAGCAACCTCTCCTCTCTATAACAGGTAGATAGCAACCTCTCCTCTCTATAACAGATAGATAGAAACCTCTCCTCTCTATAACAGATAGATAGCAACCTCTCCTCTCTATAACAGATAGATAGCAACCTCTCCTCTCTATAACAGGTGGATAGCAACCTCTCCTCTCTATAACAGATAGATAGCAGGGATGAAGCAATCTCTCCTCTCTAAAACAGAAAGATAGCAACCTCTCCTCTCTATAACAGATAGATAGCAACCTCTCCTCTCTATAACAGATAGATAGCAACCTCTCCTCTCTATAACAGATAGATAGCAGGGAAGAAGCAACCTCTCCTCTCTATAACAGGTAGATAGCAACCTCCCATCTCTATAACAGGTAGATAGCAACCTCTCCTCTCTATAACAGGTAGATAGCAACCTCCCATCTCTATAACAGGTAGATAGCAACCTCTCCTCTCTATAACAGGTAGATAGCAGGGAAGAAGCAACCTCTCCTCTCTATAACAGGTAGATAGCAACCTCCCATCTCTATAACAGGTAGATAGCAACCTCTCCTCTCTATAACAGGTAGATAGCAGGGAAGAAGCAATCTCTTCTCTTTATAACAGATAGATAGCAGGGAAGAAGCAATCTCTCCTCTCTATAACAGGTAGATAGCAACCTCCCATCTCTATAACAGGTAGATAGCAACCTCTCCTCTCTATAACAGATTGATAGCAGGAAAGAAGCAACCTCTCCTCTCTATAACAGGTAGATAGCAACCTCCCATCTCTATAACAGGTAGATAGCAACCTCTCCTCTCTATAACAGGTAGATAGCAGGGAAGAAGCAATCTCTTCTCTTTATAACAGATAGATAGCAGGGAAGAAGCAATCTCTCCTCTCTATAACAGGTAGATAGCAACCTCTCCTCTCTATAACAGGTAGATAGCAGGGAAGAAGCAACCTCTCCTCTTTATAACAGAGGTAGATAGCAACCTCTCCTCTCTATAACAGATAGATAGCAGGGGAGAAGCAACCTCTCCACTCTATAACAGATAGATAGCAACCTCTCCTCTCTATAACAGATAACAGGGAAGAAGCAACCTCTCCTCTCTATAACAGATAGATAGCAACCTCTCCTCTCTATAACAGATAGATAGCAACCTCTCCTCTCTATAACAGATAGATAGCAACCTCTCCTCTCTATAACAGGTAGATAGCCACCTCTCCTCTCTATATCAGATAGCAGGGAAGAAGCAACCTCTCCTCTCTATAACAGATAGATAGCAACCTCTCCTCTCTATATCAGATAGCAGGGAAGAAGCAACCTCTCCTCTCTATAACAGATAGATAGCAACCCCTCCTCTCTATAGCAGGTAGATAGCAACCTCTCCTCTCTATAACAGATAGATAGCAGGGAAGAAGCAACCTCTCCTCTCTATAACAGATAGATAGAAACCTCTCCTCTCTATAACAGATAGATAGCAGGGATGAAGCAATCTCTCCTCTCTATAACAGATAGATAGCAACCTCTCCTCTCTATAACAGGTAGATAGCAACCTCTCCACTCTATAACAGGTAGATAGCAACCTCTCCTCTCTATAACAGGTAGATAGCAACCTCCCATCTCTATAACAGGTAGATAGCAACCTCTCTTCTCTATAACAGGTAGATAGCAGGGAAGAAGCAACCTCTCCTCTCTATAACAGGTAGATAGCAAACTCTCCTCTCTATAACAGATAGATAGCAGGGATGAAGCAATCTCTCCTCTCTATAACAGGTAGATAGCAACCTCTCCTCTCTATAACAGATAGATAGCAGGGAAGATGCAACCTCTCCTCTCTATAACAGGTAGATAGCAACCTCTCCTCTCTATAACAGATAGATAGCAACCTCTCCTCTCTATAACAGATAGATAGCAGGGAAGAAGCAACCTCTCCTCTCTATAACAGATAGATAGCAACCTCTCCTCTCTATAACAGGGAGATAGCAACCTCTCCTCTCTATAACAGGTAGATAGCAGGGAAGATGCAACCTCTCCTCTCTATAAAAGGTAGATAGCAACCTCTCCTCTCTATAACAGGTAGATAGCAACCTCTCCTCTCTATAACAGATAGATAGCAGGGAAGAAGCAACCTCTCCTCTCTATAACAGATAGATAGCAACCTCTCCTCTCTATAACAGATAGATAGCAACCTCTCCTCTCTATAACAGATAGAAAGCAGGGAAGAAGCAACCTCTCCTCTCTATAACAGGTAGATAGCAGGGAAGAAGGAATCTCTCCTCTCTATAACAGATAGATTGCAACCTCTCCTCTCTATAACAGGTAGATAGCAGGGAAGAAGGAACCTCTCCTCTCTATAACAGGTAGATAGCAGGGAAGAAGCAACCTCTCCTCTTTATAACAGATAGATAGCAACCTCTCCTCTCTATAACAGATAGATAGCAGGGATGAAGCAATCTCTCCTCTCTATAACAGATAGATAGTAACCTCTCCTCTCTATAACAGGTAGATAGCAACCTTTCCTCTCTATAACAGATAGATAGCATGGAAGATGCAACCTCTCCTCTTTATAACAGATAGATAGCAACCTCTCCTCTCTATAACAGATAGATAGCAGGGAAGATGCAACCTCTCCTCTCTATAAAAGGTAGATAGCAACCTCTCCTCTCTATAACAGGTAGATAGCAACCTCTCCTCTCTATAACAGATAGATAGCAGGGAAGAAGCAACCTCTCCTCTCTATAACAGATAGATAGCAACCTCTCCTCTCTATAACAGATAGATAGCAACCTCTCCTCTCTATAACAGATAGATAGCAATCTCTCCTCTCTATAACAGATAGATAGCAGGGAAGAAGCAACCTCTCCTCTCTATAACAGATAGATAGCAGGGAAGAAGCAATCTCTTCTCTTTATAACAGATAGATAGCAACCTCTCCTCTCTATAACAGGGAGATAGCAACCTCTCCTCTCTATAACAGGTAGATAGCAGGGAAGATGCAACCTCTCCTCTCTATAAAAGGTAGATAGCAACCTCTCCTCTCTATAACAGGTAGATAGCAACCTCTCCTCTCTATAACAGATAGATAGCAGGGAAGAAGCAACCTCTCCTCTCTATAACAGATAGATAGCAACCTCTCCTCTCTATAACAGATAGATAGCAACCTCTCCTCTCTATAACAGATAGATAGCAACCTCTCCTCTCTATAACAGATAGATAGCAGGGAAGAAGCAACCTCTCCTCTCTATAACAGGTAGATAGCAGGGAAGAAGGAATCTCTCCTCTCTATAACAGATAGATTGCAACCTCTCCTCTCTATAACAGGTAGATAGCAGGGAAGAAGGAACCTCTCCTCTCTATAACAGGTAGATAGCAGGGAAGAAGCAACCTCTCCTCTTTATAACAGATAGATAGCAACCTCTCCTCTCTATAACAGATAGATAGCAGGGATGAAGCAATCTCTCCTCTCTATAACAGATAGATAGTAACCTCTCCTCTCTATAACAGGTAGATAGCAACCTCTCCTCTCTATAACAGATAGATAGCATGGAAGATGCAACCTCTCCTCTTTATAACAGATAGATAGCAACCTCTCCTCTCTATAACAGATAGATAGCAGGGAAGATGCAACCTCTCCTCTCTATAAAAGGTAGATAGCAACCTCTCCTCTCTATAACAGGTAGATAGCAACCTCTCCTCTCTATAACAGATTGATAGCAGGGAAGAAGCAACCTCTCCTCTCTATAACAGATAGATAGCAACCTCTCCTCTCTATAACAGATAGATAGCAACCTCTCCTCTCTATAACAGATAGATAGCAGGGAAGAAGCAACCTCTCCTCTCTATAACAGATAGATAGCAGGGAAGAAGCAATCTCTTCTCTTTATAACAGATAGATAGCAACCTCTCCTCTCTATAACAGATAGATAGCAGGGAAGAAGCAACCTCTCCTCTCTATAACAGGTAGATAGCAAGCTCTCCTCTCTATAACAGATAGATAGCAACCTCTCCTCTCTATAACAGGTAGATAGCAACCTCTCCTCTCTATAACAGATAGATAGCAGGGAAGAAGCAACCTCTCCTCTCTATAACAGATAGATAGAAACCTCTCCTCTCTATAACAGATAGATAGCAACCTCTCCTCTCTATAACAGGTAGATAGCAACCTCTCCTCTCTATAACAGGTAGATAGCAACCTCTCCTCTCTATAACAGATAGATAGCAGGGATGAAGCAATCTCTCCTCTCTATTACAGAAAGATAGCAACCTCTCCTCTCTATAACAGATAGATAGCAACCTCTCCTCTCTATAACAGATAGATAGCAGGGAAGAAGCAACCTCTCCTCTCTATAAAAGGTAGATAGCAACCTCTCCTCTCTATAACAGGTAGATAGCAACCTCCCATCTCTATAACAGGTAGATAGCAACCTCTCCTCTCTATAACAGGTAGATAGCAGGAAGAAGCAACTCTTCTCTTTATAACAGTAGATAGCAGGACCTCCCTTCTATAACAGATAGATAGCAACCTCTCCTCTCTATAACAGGTAGATAGCAACCTCTCCTCTCTATATCAGATAGCAGGGAAGAAGCAACCTCTCCTCTGGGAAGAAGCAACCTCTCCTCTCTATAACAGATAGATAGCAACCTCTCCTCTCTATAACAGGTAGATAGCCACCTCTCCTCTCTATATCAGATAGCAGGGAAGAAGCAACCTCTCCTCTCTATAACAGATAGATAGCAACCTCTCCTCTCTATATCAGATAGCAGGGAAGAAGCAACCTCTCCTCTCTATAACAGGTAGATAGCAACCTCTCCTCTCTATAACAGATAGATAGCAGGGAAGAAGCAACCTCTCCTCTCTATAACAGGTAGATAGCAACCTCTCCTCTCTATAACAGATAGATAGCAGGGAAGATGCAACCTCTCCTCTCTATAACAGGTAGATAGCAACCTCTCCTCTCTATAACAGATAGATAGCAACCTCTCCTCTCTATAACAGATAGATAGCAGGGAAGAAGCAACCTCTCCTCTCTATAACAGATAGATAGCAACCTCTCCTCTCTATAACAGGGAGATAGCAACCTCTCCTCTCTATAACAGGTAGATAGCAGGGAAGATGCAACCTCTCCTCTCTATAAAAGGTAGATAGCAACCTCTCCTCTCTATAACAGGTAGATAGCAACCTCTCCTCTCTATAACAGATAGATAGCAGGGAAGAAGCAACCTCTCCTCTCTATAACAGATAGATAGCAACCTCTCCTCTCTATAACAGATAGATAGCAACCTCTCCTCTCTATAACAGATAGAAAGCAGGGAAGAAGCAACCTCTCCTCTCTATAACAGGTAGATAGCAGGGAAGAAGGAATCTCTCCTCTCTATAACAGATAGATTGCAACCTCTCCTCTCTATAACAGGTAGATAGCAGGGAAGAAGGAACCTCTCCTCTCTATAACAGGTAGATAGCAGGGAAGAAGCAACCTCTCCTCTTTATAACAGATAGATAGCAACCTCTCCTCTCTATAACAGATAGATAGCAGGGATGAAGCAATCTCTCCTCTCTATAACAGATAGATAGTAACCTCTCCTCTCTATAACAGGTAGATAGCAACCTTTCCTCTCTATAACAGATAGATAGCATGGAAGATGCAACCTCTCCTCTTTATAACAGATAGATAGCAACCTCTCCTCTCTATAACAGATAGATAGCAGGGAAGATGCAACCTCTCCTCTCTATAAAAGGTAGATAGCAACCTCTCCTCTCTATAACAGGTAGATAGCAACCTCTCCTCTCTATAACAGATAGATAGCAGGGAAGAAGCAACCTCTCCTCTCTATAACAGATAGATAGCAACCTCTCCTCTCTATAACAGATAGATAGCAACCTCTCCTCTCTATAACAGATAGATAGCAATCTCTCCTCTCTATAACAGATAGATAGCAGGGAAGAAGCAACCTCTCCTCTCTATAACAGATAGATAGCAGGGAAGAAGCAATCTCTTCTCTTTATAACAGATAGATAGCAACCTCTCCTCTCTATAACAGGGAGATAGCAACCTCTCCTCTCTATAACAGGTAGATAGCAGGGAAGATGCAACCTCTCCTCTCTATAAAAGGTAGATAGCAACCTCTCCTCTCTATAACAGGTAGATAGCAACCTCTCCTCTCTATAACAGATAGATAGCAGGGAAGAAGCAACCTCTCCTCTCTATAACAGATAGATTGCAACCTCTCCTCTCTATAACAGATAGATAGCAACCTCTCCTCTCTATAACAGATAGATAGCAACCTCTCCTCTCTATAACAGATAGATAGCAGGGAAGAAGCAACCTCTCCTCTCTATAACAGGTAGATAGCAGGGAAGAAGGAATCTCTCCTCTCTATAACAGATAGATTGCAACCTCTCCTCTCTATAACAGGTAGATAGCAGGGAAGAAGGAACCTCTCCTCTCTATAACAGGTAGATAGCAGGGAAGAAGCAACCTCTCCTCTTTATAACAGATAGATAGCAACCTCTCCTCTCTATAACAGATAGATAGCAGGGATGAAGCAATCTCTCCTCTCTATAACAGATAGATAGTAACCTCTCCTCTCTATAACAGGTAGATAGCAACCTCTCCTCTCTATAACAGATAGATAGCATGGAAGATGCAACCTCTCCTCTTTATAACAGATAGATAGCAACCTCTCCTCTCTATAACAGATAGATAGCAGGGAAGATGCAACCTCTCCTCTCTATAAAAGGTAGATAGCAACCTCTCCTCTCTATAACAGGTAGATAGCAACCTCTCCTCTCTATAACAGATTGATAGCAGGGAAGAAGCAACCTCTCCTCTCTATAACAGATAGATAGCAACCTCTCCTCTCTATAACAGATAGATAGCAACCTCTCCTCTCTATAACAGATAGATAGCAGGGAAGAAGCAACCTCTCCTCTCTATAACAGATAGATAGCAGGGAAGAAGCAATCTCTTCTCTTTATAACAGATAGATAGCAACCTCTCCTCTCTATAACAGATAGATAGCAGGGAAGAAGCAACCTCTCCTCTCTATAACAGGTAGATAGCAAGCTCTCCTCTCTATAACAGATAGATAGCAACCTCTCCTCTCTATAACAGGTAGATAGCAACCTCTCCTCTCTATAACAGATAGATAGCAGGGAAGAAGCAACCTCTCCTCTCTATAACAGATAGATAGAAACCTCTCCTCTCTATAACAGATAGATAGCAACCTCTCCTCTCTATAACAGGTAGATAGCAACCTCTCCTCTCTATAACAGGTAGATAGCAACCTCTCCTCTCTATAACAGATAGATAGCAGGGATGAAGCAATCTCTCCTCTCTATTACAGAAAGATAGCAACCTCTCCTCTCTATAACAGATAGATAGCAACCTCTCCTCTCTATAACAGATAGATAGCAGGGAAGAAGCAACCTCTCCTCTCTATAAAAGGTAGATAGCAACCTCTCCTCTCTATAACAGGTAGATAGCAACCTCCCATCTCTATAACAGGTAGATAGCAACCTCTCCTCTCTATAACAGGTAGATAGCAGGGAAGAAGCAATCTCTTCTCTTTATAACAGATAGATAGCAGGGAAGAAGCAACCTCTCCTCTCTATAACAGATAGATAGCAACCTCTCCTCTCTATAACAGGTAGATAGCCACCTCTCCTCTCTATATCAGATAGCAGGGAAGAAGCAACCTCTCCTCTCTATAACAGATAGATAGCAACCTCTCCTCTCTATATCAGATAGCAGGGAAGAAGCAAACTCTCCTCTCTATAACAGGTAGATAGCAGGGAAGAAGCATTCTCTCCTCTCTATAACAGGTAGATAGCAACCTCTCCTCTCTATAACAGATTGATAGCAGGAAAGAAGCAACCTCTCCTCTCTATAACAGGTAGATAGCAACCTCCCATCTCTATAACAGGTAGATAGCAACCTCTCCTCTCTATAACAGATAGATAGCAGGGGAGAAGAAACCTCTCCTCTCTATAACAGATAGATAGCAACCTCTCCTCTCTATAACAGATAACAGGGAAGAAGCAACCTCTCCTCTCTATAACAGATAGATAGCAACCTCTCCTCTCTATAACAGATAGATAGCAACCTCTCCTCTCTATAACAGGTAGATAGCCACCTCTCCTCTCTATATCAGATAGCAGGGATGAAGCAACCTCTCCTCTCTATAACAGATAGATAGCAACCTCTCCTCTCTATAACAGGTAGATAGCAACCTCTCCTCTCTATAACAGATAGATAGCAGGGAAGAAGCAACCTCTCCTCTCTATAACAGATAGATAGAAACCTCTCCTCTCTATAACAGATAGATAGCAACCTCTCCTCTCTATAACAGGTAGATAGCAACCTCTCCTCTCTATAACAGGTAGATAGCAACCTCTCCTCTCTATAACAGATAGATAGCAGGGATGAAGCAATCTCTCCTCTCTATTACAGAAAGATAGCAACCTCTCCTCTCTATAACAGATAGATAGCAACCTCTCCTCTCTATAACAGATAGATAGCAGGGAAGAAGCAACCTCTCCTCTCTATAAAAGGTAGATAGCAACCTCTCCTCTCTATAACAGGTAGATAGCAACCTCCCATCTCTATAACAGGTAGATAGCAACCTCTCCTCTCTATAACAGGTAGATAGCAGGGAAGAAGCAATCTCTTCTCTTTATAACAGATAGATAGCAGGGAAGAAGCAACCTCTCCTCTCTATAACAGATAGATAGCAACCTCTCCTCTCTATAACAGGTAGATAGCCACCTCTCCTCTCTATATCAGATAGCAGGGAAGAAGCAACCTCTCCTCTCTATAACAGATAGATAGCAACCTCTCCTCTCTATATCAGATAGCAGGGAAGAAGCAAACTCTTCTCTCTATAACAGGTAGATAGCAGGGAAGAAGCATTCTCTCCTCTCTATAACAGGTAGATAGCAACCTCTCCTCTCTATAACAGATTGATAGCAGGAAAGAAGCAATCTCTCCTCTCTATAACAGGTAGATAGCAACCTCCCATCTCTATAACAGGTAGATAGCAACCTCTCCTCTCTATAACAGATAGATAGCAGGGGAGAAGAAACCTCTCCTCTCTATAACAGATAGATAGCCACCTCTCCTCTCTATATCAGATAGCAGGGAAGAAGCAACCTCTCCTCGCTATAACAGGTAGATAGCAACCTCTCCTCTCTATAACAGATTGATAGCAGGAAAGAAGCAACCTCTCCTCTCTATAACAGGTAGATAGCAACCTCCCATCTCTATAACAGGTAGATAGCAAACTCTCCTCTCTATAACAGATAGATAGCAGGGATGAAGCAATCTCTCCTCTCTATAACAGGTAGATAGCAACCTCTCCTCTCTATAACAGATAGATAGCAGGGAAGATGCAACCTCTCCTCTCTATAACAGGTAGATAGCAACCTCTCCTCTCTATAACAGATAGATAGCAACCTCTCCTCTCTATAACAGATAGATAGCAGGGAAGAAGCAACCTCTCCTCTCTATAACAGATAGATAGCAACCTCTCCTCTCTATAACAGGGAGATAGCAACCTCTCCTCTCTATAACAGGTAGATAGCAGGGAAGATGCAACCTCTCCTCTCTATAAAAGGTAGATAGCAACCTCTCCTCTCTATAACAGGTAGATAGCAACCTCTCCTCTCTATAACAGATAGATAGCAGGGAAGAAGCAACCTCTCCTCTCTATAACAGATAGATAGCAACCTCTCCTCTCTATAACAGATAGATAGCAACCTCTCCTCTCTATAACAGATAGAAAGCAGGGAAGAAGCAACCTCTCCTCTCTATAACAGGTAGATAGCAGGGAAGAAGGAATCTCTCCTCTCTATAACAGATAGATTGCAACCTCTCCTCTCTATAACAGGTAGATAGCAGGGAAGAAGGAATCTCTCCTCTCTATAACAGGTAGATAGCAGGGAAGAAGCAACCTCTCCTCTTTATAACAGATAGATAGCAACCTCTCCTCTCTATAACAGATAGATAGCAGGGATGAAGCAATCTCTCCTCTCTATAACAGATAGATAGTAACCTCTCCTCTCTATAACAGGTAGATAGCAACCTTTCCTCTCTATAACAGATAGATAGCATGGAAGATGCAACCTCTCCTCTTTATAACAGATAGATAGCAACCTCTCCTCTCTATAACAGATAGATAGCAGGGAAGATGCAACCTCTCCTCTCTATAAAAGGTAGATAGCAACCTCTCCTCTCTATAACAGGTAGATAGCAACCTCTCCTCTCTATAACAGATAGATAGCAGGGAAGAAGCAACCTCTCCTCTCTATAACAGATAGATAGCAACCTCTCCTCTCTATAACAGATAGATAGCAACCTCTCCTCTCTATAACAGATAGATAGCAATCTCTCCTCTCTATAACAGATAGATAGCAGGGAAGAAGCAACCTCTCCTCTCTATAACAGATAGATAGCAGGGAAGAAGCAATCTCTTCTCTTTATAACAGATAGATAGCAACCTCTCCTCTCTATAACAGGGAGATAGCAACCTCTCCTCTCTATAACAGGTAGATAGCAGGGAAGATGCAACCTCTCCTCTCTATAAAAGGTAGATAGCAACCTCTCCTCTCTATAACAGGTAGATAGCAACCTCTCCTCTCTATAACAGATAGATAGCAGGGAAGAAGCAACCTCTCCTCTCTATAACAGATAGATAGCAACCTCTCCTCTCTATAACAGATAGATAGCAACCTCTCCTCTCTATAACAGATAGATAGCAACCTCTCCTCTCTATAACAGATAGATAGCAGGGAAGAAGCAACCTCTCCTCTCTATAACAGGTAGATAGCAGGGAAGAAGGAATCTCTCCTCTCTATAACAGATAGATTGCAACCTCTCCTCTCTATAACAGGTAGATAGCAGGGAAGAAGGAACCTCTCCTCTCTATAACAGGTAGATAGCAGGGAAGAAGCAACCTCTCCTCTTTATAACAGATAGATAGCAACCTCTCCTCTCTATAACAGATAGATAGCAGGGATGAAGCAATCTCTCCTCTCTATAACAGATAGATAGTAACCTCTCCTCTCTATAACAGGTAGATAGCAACCTCTCCTCTCTATAACAGATAGATAGCATGGAAGATGCAACCTCTCCTCTTTATAACAGATAGATAGCAACCTCTCCTCTCTATAACAGATAGATAGCAGGGAAGATGCAACCTCTCCTCTCTATAAAAGGTAGATAGCAACCTCTCCTCTCTATAACAGGTAGATAGCAACCTCTCCTCTCTATAACAGATTGATAGCAGGGAAGAAGCAACCTCTCCTCTCTATAACAGATAGATAGCAACCTCTCCTCTCTATAACAGATAGATAGCAACCTCTCCTCTCTATAACAGATAGATAGCAGGGAAGAAGCAACCTCTCCTCTCTATAACAGATAGATAGCAGGGAAGAAGCAATCTCTTCTCTTTATAACAGATAGATAGCAACCTCTCCTCTCTATAACAGATAGATAGCAGGGAAGAAGCAACCTCTCCTCTCTATAACAGGTAGATAGCAAGCTCTCCTCTCTATAACAGATAGATAGCAACCTCTCCTCTCTATAACAGGTAGATAGCAACCTCTCCTCTCTATAACAGATAGATAGCAGGGAAGAAGCAACCTCTCCTCTCTATAACAGATAGATAGAAACCTCTCCTCTCTATAACAGATAGATAGCAACCTCTCCTCTCTATAACAGGTAGATAGCAACCTCTCCTCTCTATAACAGGTAGATAGCAACCTCTCCTCTCTATAACAGATAGATAGCAGGGATGAAGCAATCTCTCCTCTCTATTACAGAAAGATAGCAACCTCTCCTCTCTATAACAGATAGATAGCAACCTCTCCTCTCTATAACAGATAGATAGCAGGGAAGAAGCAACCTCTCCTCTCTATAAAAGGTAGATAGCAACCTCTCCTCTCTATAACAGGTAGATAGCAACCTCCCATCTCTATAACAGGTAGATAGCAACCTCTCCTCTCTATAACAGATAGATAGCAGGGAAGAAGCAACCTCTCCTCTCTATAACAGATAGATAGCAGGGAAGAAGCAACCTCTCCTCTCTATAACAGATAGATAGCAACCTCTCCTCTCTATAACAGGTAGATAGCAACCTCTCCTCTCTATATCAGATAGCAGGGAAGAAGCAACCTCTCCTCTCTATAACAGATAGATAGCAACCTCTCCTCTCTATATCAGATAGCAGGGAAGAAGCAAACTCTCCTCTCTATAACAGGTAGATAGCAGGGAAGAAGCATTCTCTCCTCTCTATAACAGGTAGATAGCAACCTCTCCTCTCTATAACAGATTGATAGCAGGAAAGAAGCAACCTCTCCTCTCTATAACAGGTAGATAGCAACCTCCCATCTCTATAACAGGTAGATAGCAACCTCTCCTCTCTATAACAGATAGATAGCAGGGAAGAAGCAACCTCTCCTCTCTATAAAAGGTAGATAGCAACCTCTCCTCTCTATAACAGGTAGATAGCAACCTCCCATCTCTATAACAGGTAGATAGCAACCTCTCCTCTCTATAACAGGTAGATAGCAGGGAAGAAGCAATCTCTTCTCTTTATAACAGATAGATAGCAGGGAAGAAGCAACCTCTCCTCTCTATAACAGATAGATAGCAACCTCTCCTCTCTATAACAGGTAGATAGCCACCTCTCCTCTCTATATCAGATAGCAGGGAAGAAGCAACCTCTCCTCTCTATAACAGATAGATAGCAACCTCTCCTCTCTATATCAGATAGCAGGGAAGAAGCAAACTCTCCTCTCTATAACAGGTAGATAGCAGGGAAGAAGCATTCTCTCCTCTCTATAACAGGTAGATAGCAACCTCTCCTCTCTATAACAGATTGATAGCAGGAAAGAAGCAACCTCTCCTCTCTATAACAGGTAGATAGCAACCTCCCATCTCTATAACAGGTAGATAGCAACCTCTCCTCTCTATAACAGATAGATAGCAGGGGAGAAGAAACCTCTCCTCTCTATAACGAGCCCCCCCCATCAGATCAGCAACCTCTCCTCTCTATAACAGCCCCCCCCGATAGATAGCAACCTCTCCTCTCTATAACAGGTAGATAGCCACCTCTCCTCTCTATATCAGATAGCAGGGAAGAAGCAACCTCTCCTCTCTATAACAGATAGATAGCAACCTCTCCTCTCTATAACAGGTAGATAGCAACCTCTCCTCTCTATAACAGATAGATAGCAGGGAAGAAGCAACCTCTCCTCTCTCTGACCCCCCCTATAACAGATAGATAGCAACCTCTCCTCTCTATAACAGGTAGATAGCAACCTCTCCTCTCTATAACAGGTAGATAGCAACCTCTCCTCTCTATAACAGATAGATAGCAGGGATGAAGCAATCTCTCCTCTCTATTACAGAAAGATAGCAACCTCTCCTCTCTATAACAGATAGATAGCAACCTCTCCTCTCTATAACAGATAGATAGCAGGGAAGAAGCAACCTCTCCTCTCTATAAAAGGTAGATAGCAACCTCTCCTCTCTATAACAGGTAGATAGCAACCTCCCATCTCTATAACAGGTAGATAGCAACCTCTCCTCTCTATAACAGGTAGATAGCAGGGAAGAAGCAATCTCTTCTCTTTATAACAGATAGATAGCAGGGAAGAAGCAACCTCTCCTCTCTATAACAGATAGATAGCAACCTCTCCTCTCTATAACAGGTAGATAGCCACCTCTCCTCTCTATATCAGATAGCAGGGAAGAAGCAACCTCTCCTCTCTATAACAGATAGATAGCAACCTCTCCTCTCTATATCAGATAGCAGGGAAGAAGCAAACTCTTCTCTCTATAACAGGTAGATAGCAGGGAAGAAGCATTCTCTCCTCTCTATAACAGGTAGATAGCAACCTCTCCTCTCTATAACAGATTGATAGCAGGAAAGAAGCAACCTCTCCTCTCTATAACAGGTAGATAGCAACCTCCCATCTCTATAACAGGTAGATAGCAACCTCTCCTCTCTATAACAGATAGATAGCAGGGGAGAAGAAACCTCTCCTCTCTATAACAGATAGATAGCAACCTCTCCTCTCTATAACAGATAACAGGGAAGAAGCAACCTCTCCTCTCTATAACAGATAGATAGCAACCTCTCCTCTCTATAACAGGTAGATAGCCACCTCTCCTCTCTATATCAGATAGCAGGGAAGAAGCAACCTCTCCTCGCTATAACAGGTAGATAGCAACCTCTCCTCTCTATAACAGATTGATAGCAGGAAAGAAGCAACCTCTCCTACTCTATAAACAGGTAGATAGCAACCTCTCCTCTCTATAACAGGTAGATAGCAAACCTCTCCTCTCTATAACAAGATAGATAGCAGGGAAGAAGCAACCTCTCCTCTCTATAACAGATAGATAGCAACCTCTCCTCTCTATAACAGATAGATAGCAACCTCTCCTCTCTATAACAGATAGATAGCAACCTCTCCTCTCTATAACAGGTAGATAGCAGGGAAGAAGCAACCTCTCCTCTCTATAACAGGTAGATAGCAAACTCTCCTCTCTATAACAGATAGATAGCAGGGAAGAAGCAAACTCTCCTCTCTATAACAGGTAGATAGCAGGGAAGAAGCAACCTCTCCTCTCTATAACAGATAGATAGCAACCTCTCCTCTCTATAACAGGTAGATAGCAACCTCTCCTCTCTATAACAGATTGATAGCAGGAAAGAAGCAACCTCTCCTCTCTATAAAAGGTAGATAGCAACCTCTCCTCTCTATAACAGATAGATAGCAGGGAAGAAGCAACCTCTCCTCTCTATAACAGATAGATAGAAACCTCTCCTCTCTATAACAGATAGATAGCAGGGATGAAGCAATCTCTCCTCTCTATAACAGATAGATAGCAACCTCTCCTCTCTATAACAGATAGATAGCAACCTCTCCTCTCTATAACAGATAGATAGCAACCTCTCCTCTCTATAACAGGTAGATAGCAACCTCTCCTCTCTATAACAGATAGATAGCAACCTCTCCTCTCTATAACAGATAACAGGGAAGAAGCAACCTCTCCTCTCTATAACAGATAGATAGCAACCTCTCCTCTCTATAACAGATAGATAGCAACCTCTCCTCCCTATAACAGGTAGATAGCCAACTCTCCTCTCTATATCAGATAGCAGGGAAGAAGCAACCTCTCCTCTCTATAACAGATAGATAGCAACCTCTCCTCTCTATATCAGATAGCAGGGAAGAAGCAACCTCTCCTCTCTATAACAGGTAGATAGCAGGGAAGAAGCAATCTCTCCTCTCTATAACAGGTAGATAGCAACCTCCCATCTCTATAACAGGTAGATAGCAAACTCTCCTCTCTATAACAGGTAGATAGCAACCTCTCCTCTCTATAACAGATAGATAGCAGGGAAGAAGCAACCTCTCCTCTCTATAACAGATAGATAGAAACCTCTCCTCTCTATAACAGATAGATAGCAGGGATGAAGCAATCTCTCCTCTCTATAACAGATAGATAGTAACCTCTCCTCTCTATAACAGATAGATAGCAACCTCTCCTCTCTATAACAGGTAGATAGCCACCTCTCCTCTCTATATCAGATTGCAGGGAAGAAGCAACCTCTCCTCTCTATAACAGGTTGATAGCATGGAAGAAGCAACCTCTCCTCGCTATAACAGGTAGATAGCAGGGAAGAAGCATTCTCTCCTCTCTATAACAGGTAGATAGCAACCTCTCCTCTCTATAACAGATTGATAGCAGGAAAGAAGCAACCTCTCCTCTCTATAACAGGTAGATAGCAACCTCCCATCTCTATAACAGGTAGATAGCAACCTCTCCTCTCTATAACAGATAGATAGCAGGGGAGAAGCAACCTCTCCTCTCTATAACAGATAGATAGTAACCTCTCCTCTCTATAACAGATAGATAGCAACCTCTCCTCTCTATAAAAGATAACAGGGAAGAAGCAACCTCTCCTCTCTATAACAGATAGATAGCAACCTCTCCTCTCTATAACAGATAGATAGCAACCTCTCCTCTCTATAACAGATAGATAGCAACCTCTCCTCTCTATAACAGGTAGATAGCAGGGAAGAAGCAACCTCTCCTCTCTATAACAGGTAGATAGCAAACTCTCCTCTCTATAACAGATAGATAGCAGGGAAGAAGCAAACTCTCCTCTCTATAACAGGTAGATAGCAGGGAAGAAGCAACCTCTCCTCTCTATAACAGATAGATAGCAACCTCTCCTCTCTATAACAGGTAGATAGCAACCTCTCCTCTCTATAACAGATAGATAGCAGGGGAGAAGCAACCTCTCCTCTCTATAACAGATAGATAGCAACCTCTCCTCTCTATAAAAGATAAGAGGGAAGAAGCAACCTCTCCTCTCTATAACAGATAGATAGCAACCTCTCCTCTCTATAACAGATAGATAGCAACCTCTCCTCTCTATAACAGATAGATAGCAACCTCTCCTCTCTATAACAGGTAGATAGCAGGGAAGAAGCAACCTCTCCTCTCTATAACAGGTAGATAGCAAACTCTCCTCTCTATAACAGATAGATAGCAGGGAAGAAGCAAACTCTCCTCTCTATAACAGGTAGATAGCAGGGAAGAAGCAACCTCTCCTCTCTATAACAGATAGATAGCAACCTCTCCTCTCTATAACAGGTAGATAGCAACCTCTCCTCTCTATAACAGATTGATAGCAGGAAAGAAGCAATCTCTCCTCTCTATAAAAGGTAGATAGCAACCTCTCCTCTCTATAACAGATAGATAGCAACCTCTCCTCTCTATAGCAGATAGATAGCAATCTCTCCTCTCTATAACAGATAGATAGCAACCTCTCCTCTCTATAACAGATAGATAGCAACCTCTCCTCTCTATAACAGATAGATAGCAACCTCTCCTCTCTATAACAGGTAGATAGCAACCTCTCCTCTCTATAACAGATAGATAGCAACCTCTCCTCTCTATAACAGATAACAGGGAAGAAGCAACCTCTCCTCTCTATAACAGATAGATAGCAACCTCTCCTCTCTATAACAGATAGATAGCAACCTCTCCTCCCTATAACAGGTAGATAGCCAACTCTCCTCTCTATATCAGATAGCAGGGAAGAAGCAACCTCTCCTCTCTATAACAGATAGATAGCAACCTCTCCTCTCTATATCAGATAGCAGGGAAGAAGCAACCTCTCCTCTCTATAACAGGTAGATAGCAGGGAAGAAGCCATCTCTCCTCTCTATAACAGGTAGATAGCAACCTCCCATCTCTATAACAGGTAGATAGCAAACTCTCCTCTCTATAACAGGTAGATAGCAACCTCTCCTCTCTATAACAGATAGATAGCAGGGAAGAAGCAACCTCTCCTCTCTATAACAGATAGATAGAAACCTCTCCTCTCTATAACAGATAGATAGCAACCTCTCCTCTCTATAACAGGTAGATAGCCACCTCTCCTCTCTATATCAGATTGCAGGGAAGAAGCAACCTCTCCTCTCTATAACAGGTTGATAGCAACCTCCCATCTCTATAACAGATAGATAGCAACCTCTCTTCTCTATAACAGATAGATAGCAGGGAAGAAGCAACCTCTCCTCTCTATAACAGGTAGATAGCAACCTCTCCTCTCTATAACAGATAGATAGCAGGGAAGAAGCAACCTCTCCTCGCTATAACAGGTAGATAGCAGGGAAGAAGCATTCTCTCCTCTCTATAACAGGTAGATAGCAACCTCTCCTCTCTATAACAGATTGATAGCAGGAAAGAAGCAACCTCTCCTCTCTATAACAGGTAGATAGCAACCTCCCATCTCTATAACAGGTAGATAGCAACCTCTCCTCTCTATAACAGATAGATAGCAGGGGAGAAGCAACCTCTCCTCTCTATAACAGATAGATAGTAACCTCTCCTCTCTATAACAGATAGATAGCAACCTCTCCTCTCTATAAAAGATAACAGGGAAGAAGCAACCTCTCCTCTCTATAACAGATAGATAGCAACCTCTCCTCTCTATAACAGATAGATAGCAACCTCTCCTCTCTATAACAGATAGATAGCAACCTCTCCTCTCTATAACAGGTAGATAGCAGGGAAGAAGCAACCTCTCCTCTCTATAACAGGTAGATAGCAAACTCTCCTCTCTATAACAGATAGATAGCAGGGAAGAAGCAAACTCTCCTCTCTATAACAGGTAGATAGCAGGGAAGAAGCAACCTCTCCTCTCTATAACAGATAGATAGCAACCTCTCCTCTCTATAACAGGTAGATAGCAACCTCTCCTCTCTATAACAGATTGATAGCAGGAAAGAAGCAACCTCTCCTCTCTATAAAAGGTAGATAGCAACCTCTCCTCTCTATAACAGATAGATAGCAACCTCTCCTCTCTATAGCAGATAGATAGCAATCTCTCCTCTCTATAACAGATAGATAGCAACCTCTCCTCTCTATAACAGATAGATAGCAACCTCTCCTCTCTATAACAGATAGATAGCAACCTCTCCTCTCTATAACAGGTAGATAGCAACCTCTCCTCTCTATAACAGATAGATAGCAACCTCTCCTCTCTATAACAGATAACAGGGAAGAAGCAACCTCTCCTCTCTATAACAGATAGATAGCAACCTCTCCTCTCTATAACAGATAGATAGCAACCTCTCCTCCCTATAACAGGTAGATAGCCAACTCTCCTCTCTATATCAGATAGCAGGGAAGAAGCAACCTCTCCTCTCTATAACAGGTAGATAGCAGGAAAGAAGCAACCTCTCCTCTCTATAACAGGTAGATAGCAACCTCCCATCTCTATAACAGGTAGATAGCAAACTCTCCTCTCTATAACAGGTAGATAGCAACCTCTCCTCTCTATAACAGATAGATAGCAGGGAAGAAGCAACCTCTCCTCTCTATAACAGATAGATAGAAACCTCTCCTCTCTATAACAGATAGATAGCAGGGATGAAGCAATCTCTCCTGTCTATAACAGATAGATAGTAACCTCTCCTCTCTATAACAGATAGATAGCAACCTCTCCTCTCTATAACAGGTAGATAGCCACCTCTCCTCTCTATATCAGATTGCAGGGAAGAAGCAACCTCTCCTCTCTATAACAGGTTGATAGCATGGAAGAAGCAACCTCTCCTCTCTATAACAGGTTGATAGCAGGGAAGAAGCAACCTCTCCTCTCTATAACAGATAGATAGCAACCTCTCCTCTCTATATCAGATAGCAGGGAAGAAGCAACCTCTCCTCTCTATAACAGGTAGATAGCAGGGAAGAAGCAACCTCTCCTCTCTATAACAGGTAGATAGCAACCTCTCCACTCTATAACAGGTAGATAGCAACCTCTCCTCTCTATAACAGGTAGATAGCAACCTCCCATATCTATAACAGGTAGATAGCAACCTCTCTTCTCTATAACAGGTAGATAGCAGGGAAGAAGCAAACTCTCCTCTCTATAACAGGTAGATAGCAAACTCTCCTCTCTATAACAGAAAGATAGCAGGGAAGAAGCAACCTCTCCTCTCTATAACAGGTAGATAGCAAGCTCTCCTCTCTATAACAGATAGATAGAAACCTCTCCTCTCTATAACAGGTAGATAGCAACCTCTCCTCTAAATAACAGATTGATAGCAGGAAAGAAGCAACCTCTCCTCTCTATAAAAGGTAGATAGCAACCTCTCCTCTCTATAACAGGTAGATAGCAACCTCTCCTCTCTATAACAGATAGATAGCAACCTCTCCTCTCTATAACAGGTAGATAGCAACCTCTCCTCTCTATAACAGGTAGATAGCAGGGAAGAAGCAACCTCTCCTCTTTATAACAGATAGATAGCAACCTCTCCTCTCTATAACAGATAGATAGCAACCTCTCCTCTCTATAACAGGTAGATAGCAACCTCTCCTCTCTATAACAGATAGATAGCAGGGAAGAAGCAACCTCTCTTCTCTATAACAGATAGATAGAAACCTCTCCTCCCTATAACAGATAGATAGCAACCTCTCCTCTCTATAACAGATAGATAGCAACCTCTCCTCTCTATAACAGGTAGATAGCAAACTCTCCTCTCTATAACAGATAGATAGCAGGGAAGAAGCAAACTCTCCTCTCTATAACAGGTAGATAGCAGGGAAGAAGCAACCTCTCCTCTTTATAACAGATAGATAGCAACCTCTCCTCTCTATAACAGATAGATAGCAACCTCTCCTCTCTATAACAGGTAGATAGCAACCTCTCCTCTCTATAACAGATAGATAGCAGGGAAGAAGCCACCTCTCCTCTTTATAACAGATAGATAGCAACCTCTCCTCTCTATAACAGGTAGATAGCCACCTCTCCTCTCTATATCAGATAGCAGGGAAGAAGCAACCTCTCCTCTCTATAACAGATAGATAGCAACCTCTCCTCTCTATATCAGATAGATAGGCGAGGGCCCCCGCACACCGAAGCGAGGAGCGGGCTCTCCGCTCTCTATAACAGGTAGATAGCAGGGAAGAAGCAACCTCTCCTCTCTATAACAGATAGATAGCAACCTCTCCACTCTATAACAGGTAGATAGCAACCTCTCCTCTCTATAACAGGTAGATAGCAACCTCCCATATCTATAACAGGTAGATAGCAACCTCTCTTCTCTATAACAGGTAGATAGCAGGGAAGAAGCAACCTCTCCTCTCTATAACAGGTAGATAGCAAACTCTCCTCTCTATAACAGAAAGATAGCAGGGAAGAAGCAAACTCTCCTCTCTATAACAGGTAGATAGCAGGGAAGAAGCAACCTCTCCTCTTTATAACAGATAGATAGCAACCTCTCCTCTCTATAACAGGTAGATAGCAACCTCTCCTCTCTATAACAGATTGATAGCAGGAAAGAAGCAACCTCTCCTCTCTATAAAAGGTAGATAGCAACCTCTCCTCTCTATAACAGATAGATAGCAGGGAAGAAGCAATCTCTTCTCTTTATAACAGATAGATAGCAACCTCTCCTCTCTATAACAGATAGATAGCAACCTCTCCTCTCTATAACAGGGAGATAGCAACCTCTCCTCTCTATAACAGGTAGATAGCAACCTCTCCTCTCTATAACAGGTAGATAGCAACCTCTCCTCTCTATAACAGATAGATAGCAGGGAAGAAGCAACTTCTCCTCTCTATAACAGATAGATAGAAACCTCTCCTCTCTATAACAGATAGATAGCAACCACTCCTCTCTATAACAGATAGATAGCAACCTCTCCTCTCTATAACAGGTAGATAGCAAACTCTCCTCTCTATAACAGATAGATAGCAGGGAAGAAGCAACCCCTCCTCTCTATAACAGGTAGATAGCAACCTCTCCTCTCTATAACAGGTAGATAGCAACCTCTCCTCTCTATAACAGGTAGATAGCAACCTCTCCTCTCTATAACAGATAGATAGCAGGGAAGAAGCAACTTCTCCTCTCTATAACAGATAGATAGAAACCTCTCCTCTCTATAACAGATAGATAGCAACCTCTCCTCTCTATAACAGATAGATAGCAACCTCTCCTCTCTATAACAGGTAGATAGCAAACTCTCCTCTCTATAACAGATAGATAGCAGGGAAGAAGCAAACTCTCCTCTCTATAACAGGTAGATAGCAGGGAAGAAGCAACCTCTCCTCTTTATAACAGATAGATAGCAACCTCTCCTCTCTATAACAGATAGATAGCAACCTCCCATCTCTATAACAGATAGATAGCAACCTCTCCTCTCTATAACAGATTGATAGCAGGAAAGAAGCAACCTCTCCTCTCTATAAAAGGTAGATAGCAACCTCTCCTCTCTATAACAGATAGATAGCAGGGAAGAAGCAAACTCTCCTCTATAACAGGTAGATAGCAACCTCTCCTCTCTAGAACAGGTAGATAGCAGGGAAGAAGCAACCTCTCCTCTTTATAACAGATAGATAGCAACCTCTCCTCTCTATAACAGATAGATAGCAACCTCTCCTCTCTATAACAGGTAGATAGCAACCTCTCCTCTCTATAACAGATAGATAGAAACCTCTCCTCTCAATAACAGATAGATAGCAGGGATGAAGCAATCTCTCCTCTCTATAACAGATAGATAGTAACCTCTCCTCTCTATAACAGATAGATAGCAACCTCTCCTCTCTATAACAGATAGATAGCAACCTCTCCTCTCTATAACAGGTAGATAGCAAACTCTCCTCTCTATAACAGATAGATACCAGGGAAGAAGCAAACTCTCCTCTCTATAACAGATAGATAGCAGGGAAGATGCAACCTCTCCTCTCTATAAAAGGTAGATAGCAACCTCTCCTCTCTATAACAGGTAGATAGCAGGGAAGAAGCAACCTCTCCTCTTTATAACAGATAGATAGCAACCTCTCCTCTCTATAACAGATAGATAGCAACCTCTCCTCTCTATAACAGATAGAGAGCAGGGAAGATGCAACCTCTCCTCTCTATAAAAGGTAGATAGCAACCTCTCCTCTCTATAACAGGTAGATAGCAGGGAAGAAGCAACCTCTCCTCTCTATAACAGGTAGATAGCAGGGAAGAAGCAACCTCTCCTCTCTATAACAGATAGATAGCAACCTCTCCTCTCTATAACAGGGAGATAGCAACCTCTCCTCTCTATAACAGGTAGATAGCAACCTCTCCTCTCTATAACAGGTAGATAGCAACCTCTCCTCTCTATAACAGATAGATAGCAGGGAAGAAGCAACTTCTCCTCTCTATAACAGATAGATAGAAACCTCTCCTCTCTATAACAGATAGATAGCAACCTCTCCTCTCTATAACAGATAGATAGCAACTCTCCTCTCTATAACAGGTAGATAGCAGGGAAGAAGCAACCTCTCCTCTCTATAACAGATAGATAGCAGGGAAGAAGCAACTTCTCCTCTCTATAACAGATAGATAGAAACCTCTCCTCTCTATAACAGATAGATAGCAACCTCTCCTCTCTATAACAGATAGATAGCAAACTCTCCTCTCTATAACAGGTAGATAGCAGGGAAGAAGCAACCTCTCCTCTCTATAACAGATAGATAGCAACCTCTCCTCTCTATAACAGGGAGATAGCAACCTCTCCTCTCTATACCAGGTAGATAGCAACCTCTCCTCTCTATAACAGGTAGATAGCAACCTCTCCTCTCTATAACAGATAGATAGCAGGGAAGAAGCAACTTCTCCTCTCTATAACAGATAGATAGAAACCTCTCCTCTCTATAACAGATAGATAGCAACCTCTCCTCTCTATAACAGATAGATAGCAACCTCTCCTCTCTATAACAGGTAGATAGCAAACTCTCCTCTCTATAACAGATAGATAGCAGGGAAGAAGCAAACTCTCCTCTCTATAACAGGTAGATAGCAGGGAAGAAGCAACCTCTCCTCTTTATAACAGATAGATAGCAACCTCTCCTCTCTATAACAGATAGATAGCAACCTCCCATCTCTATAACAGATAGATAGCAACCTCTCCTCTCTATAACAGATTGATAGCAGGAAAGAAGCAACCTCTCCTCTCTATAAAAGGTAGATAGCAACCTCTCCTCTCTATAACAGATAGATAGCAGGGAAGAAGCAAACTCTCCTCTCTATAACAGGTAGATAGCAACCTCTCCTCTCTAGAACAGGTAGATAGCAGGGAAGAAGCAACCTCTCCTCTTTATAACAGATAGATAGCAACCTCTCCTCTCTATAACAGATAGATAGCAACCTCTCCTCTCTATAACAGGTAGATAGCAACCTCTCCTCTCTATAACAGATAGATAGAAACCTCTCCTCTCTATAACAGATAGATAGCAGGGATGAAGCAATCTCTCCTCTCTATAACAGATAGATAGTAACCTCTCCTCTCTATAACAGATAGATAGCAACCTCTCCTCTCTATAACAGATAGATAGCAAACTCTCCTCTCTATAACAGGTAGATAGCAAACTCTCCTCTCTATAACAGATAGATACCAGGGAAGAAGCAAACTCTCCTCTCTATAACAGATAGATAGCAGGGAAGATGCAACCTCTCCTCTCTATAAAAGGTAGATAGCAACCTCTCCTCTCTATAACAGGTAGATAGCAGGGAAGAAGCAACCTCTCCTCTTTATAACAGATAGATAGCAACCTCTCCTCTCTATAACAGATAGATAGCAACCTCTCCTCTCTATAACAGATAGAGAGCAGGGAAGATGCAACCTCTCCTCTCTATAAAAGGTAGATAGCAAACTCTCCTCTCTATAACAGATAGATAGCAGGGAAGAAGCAAACTCTCCTCTCTATAACAGGTAGATAGCAACCTCTCCTCTCTAGAACAGGTAGATAGCAGGGAAGAAGCAACCTCTCCTCTTTATAACAGATAGATAGCAACCTCTCCTCTCTATAACAGATAGATAGCAACCTCTCCTCTCTATAACAGGTAGATAGCAGGGAAGAAGCAACTTCTCCTCTCTATAACAGATAGATAGAAACCTCTCCTCTCTATAACAGATAGATAGCAACCTCTCCTCTCTATAACAGATAGATAGCAAACTCTCCTCTCTATAACAGGTAGATAGCAGGGAAGAAGCAACCTCTCCTCTCTATAACAGATAGATAGCAACCTCTCCTCTCTATAACAGGGAGATAGCAACCTCTCCTCTCTATAACAGGTAGATAGCAACCTCTCCTCTCTATAACAGGTAGATAGCAACCTCTCCTCTCTATAACAGATAGATAGCAGGGAAGAAGCAACCTCTCCTCTCTATAACAGATAGATAGCAACCTCTCCTCTCTATAACAGGTAGATAGCAAACTCTCCTCTCTATAACAGATAGATAGCAGGGAAGAAGCAAACTCTCCTCTCTATAACAGGTAGATAGCAGGGAAGAAGCAACCTCTCCTCTTTATAACAGATAGATAGCAACCTCTCCTCTCTATAACAGATAGATAGCAACCTCCCATCTCTATAACAGATAGATAGCAACCTCTCCTCTCTATAACAGATTGATAGCAGGAAAGAAGCAACCTCTCCTCTCTATAAAAGGTAGATAGCAACCTCTCCTCTCTATAACAGATAGATAGCAGGGAAGAAGCAAACTCTCCTCTCTATAACAGGTAGATAGCAACCTCTCCTCTCTAGAACAGGTAGATAGCAGGGAAGAAGCAACCTCTCCTCTTTATAACAGATAGATAGCAACCTCTCCTCTCTATAACAGATAGATAGCAACCTCTCCTCTCTATAACAGGTAGATAGCAACCTCTCCTCTCTATAACAGATAGATAGAAACCTCTCCTCTCTATAACAGATAGATAGCAGGGATGAAGCAATCTCTCCTCTCTATAACAGATAGATAGTAACCTCTCCTCTCTATAACAGATAGATAGCAACCTCTCCTCTCTATAACAGATAGATAGCAAACTCTCCTCTCTATAACAGGTAGATAGCAAACTCTCCTCTCTATAACAGATAGATACCAGGGAAGAAGCAAACTCTCCTCTCTATAACAGATAGATAGCAGGGAAGATGCAACCTCTCCTCTCTATAAAAGGTAGATAGCAACCTCTCCTCTCTATAACAGGTAGATAGCAGGGAAGAAGCAACCTCTCCTCTTTATAACAGATAGATAGCAACCTCTCCTCTCTATAACAGATAGATAGCAACCTCTCCTCTCTATAACAGATAGAGAGCAGGGAAGATGCAACCTCTCCTCTCTATAAAAGGTAGATAGCAAACTCTCCTCTCTATAACAGATAGATAGCAGGGAAGAAGCAAACTCTCCTCTCTATAACAGGTAGATAGCAACCTCTCCTCTCTAGAACAGGTAGATAGCAGGGAAGAAGCAACCTCTCCTCTTTATAACAGATAGATAGCAACCTCTCCTCTCTATAACAGATAGATAGCAACCTCTCCTCTCTATAACAGGTAGATAGCAACCTCTCCTCTCTATAACAGATAGATAGAAACCTCTCCTCTCTATAACAGATAGATAGCAGGGATGAAGCAATCTCTCCTCTCTATAACAGATAGATAGTAACCTCTCCTCTCTATAACAGATAGATAGCAACCTCTCCTCTCTATAACAGATAGATAGCAACCTCTCCTCTCTATAACAGGTAGATAGCAAACTCTCCTCTCTATAACAGATAGATACCAGGGAAGAAGCAAACTCTCCTCTCTATAACAGATAGATAGCAGGGAAGATGCAACCTCTCCTCTCTATAAAAGGTAGATAGCAACCTCTCCTCTCTATAACAGGTAGATAGCAGGGAAGAAGCAACCTCTCCTCTTTATAACAGATAGATAGCAACCTCTCCTCTCTATAACAGATAGATAGCAACCTCTCCTCTCTATAACAGATAGAGAGCAGGGAAGATGCAACCTCTCCTCTCTATAAAAGGTAGATAGCAAACTCTCCTCTCTATAACAGATAGATACCAGGGAAGAAGCAAACTCTCCTCTCTATAACAGATAGATAGCAGGGAAGATGCAACCTCTCCTCTCTATAAAAGGTAGATAGCAACCTCTCCTCTCTATAACAGGTAGATAGCAGGGAAGAAGCAACCTCTCCTCTCTATAACAGGTAGATAGCAAACTCTCCTCTCTATAACAGGTAGATAGCAGGGAAGAAGCAACCTCTCCTCTCTATAACAGGTAGATAGCAGGGAAGAAGCAACCTCTCCTCTCTATAACAGATAGATAGCAAACTCTCCTCTCTATAACAGGGAGATAGCAACCTCTCCTCTCTATAACAGGTAGATAGCAACCTCTCCTCTCTATAACAGGTAGATAGCAACCTCTCCTCTCTATAACAGATAGATAGCAGGGAAGAAGCAACTTCTCCTCTCTATAACAGATAGATATAAACCTCTCCTCTCTATAACAGATAGATAGCAACCTCTCCTCTCTATAACAGATAGATAGCAACCTCTCCTCTCTATAACAGGTAGATAGCAGGGAAGAAGCAACCTCTCCTCTCTATAACAGATAGATAGCAGGGAAGAAGCAACTTCTCCTCTCTATAACAGATAGATAGAAACCTCTCCTCTCTATAACAGATAGATAGCAACCTCTCCTCTCTATAACAGATAGATAGCAAACTCTCCTCTCTATAACAGGTAGATAGCAGGGAAGAAGCAACCTCTCCTCTCTATAACAGATAGATAGCAACCTCTCCTCTCTATAACAGGGAGATAGCAACCTCTCCTCTCTATAACAGGTAGATAGCAACCTCTCCTCTCTATAACAGGTAGATAGCAACCTCTCCTCTCTATAACAGATAGATAGCAGGGAAGAAGCAACTTCTCCTCTCTATAACAGATAGATAGAAACCTCTCCTCTCTATAACAGATAGATAGCAACCTCTCCTCTCTATAACAGATAGATAGCAACCTCTCCTCTCTATAACAGGTAGATAGCAAACTCTCCTCTCTATAACAGATAGATAGCAGGGAAGAAGCAAACTCTCCTCTCTATAACAGGTAGATAGCAGGGAAGAAGCAACCTCTCCTCTTTATAACAGATAGATAGCAACCTCTCCTCTCTATAACAGATAGATAGCCATCTCCCATCTCTATAACAGATAGATAGCAACCTCTCCTCTCTATAACAGATTGATAGCAGGAAAGAAGCAACCTCTCCTCTCTATAAAAGGTAGATAGCAACCTCTCCTCTCTATAACAGATAGATAGCAGGGAAGAAGCAAACTCTCCTCTCTATAACAGGTAGATAGCAACCTCTCCTCTCTAGAACAGGTAGATAGCAGGGAAGAAGCAACCTCTCCTCTTTATAACAGATAGATAGCAACCTCTCCTCTCTATAACAGATAGATAGCAACCTCTCCTCTCTATAACAGGTAGATAGCAACCTCTCCTCTCTATAACAGATAGATAGAAACCTCTCCTCTCTATAACAGATAGATAGCAGGGATGAAGCAATCTCTCCTCTCTATAACAGATAGATAGTAACCTCTCCTCTCTATAACAGATAGATAGCAACCTCTCCTCTCTATAACAGATAGATAGCAAACTCTCCTCTCTATAACAGGTAGATAGCAAACTCTCCTCTCTATAACAGATAGATACCAGGGAAGAAGCAAACTCTCCTCTCTATAACAGATAGATAGCAGGGAAGATGCAACCTCTCCTCTCTATAAAAGGTAGATAGCAACCTCTCCTCTCTATAACAGGTAGATAGCAGGGAAGAAGCAACCTCTCCTCTTTATAACAGATAGATAGCAACCTCTCCTCTCTATAACAGATAGATAGCAACCTCTCCTCTCTATAACAGATAGAGAGCAGGGAAGATGCAACCTCTCCTCTCTATAAAAGGTAGATAGCAAACTCTCCTCTCTATAACAGATAGATACCAGGGAAGAAGCAAACTCTCCTCTCTATAACAGATAGATAGCAGGGAAGATGCAACCTCTCCTCTCTATAACAGGTAGATAGCAACCTCTCCTCTCTATAACAGATAGATAGCAGGGAAGAAGCAACCTCTCCTCTCTATAACAGGTAGATAGCAACCTCTCCTCTCTATAACAGATAGATAACAAGGAAGAAGCAACCTCTCCTCTCTATAACAGGTAGATAGCAACCACTCCTCTCTATAACAGATAGATAGCAACCTCTCCTCTCTATAACAGGTAGATAGCAATCTCTCCTCTCTATAACATGTAGATAACAAGGAAGAAGCAACCTCTCCTCTCTATAACAGGTAGATAGCAAACTCTCCTCTCTATAACAGATAGATAGCAACCTCTCCTCTCTATAACAGGTAGATAGCTACCTCTCCTCTCTATAACAGATAACAGGGAAGAAGCAACCTCTCCTCTCTATAACAGATAGATAGCAACCTCTCCTCTCTATAACAGATAGATAGCTACCTCTCCTCTCTATAACAGATAGATAGCTACCTCTCCTCTCTATAACAGATAACAGGGAAGAAGCAACCTCTCCTCTCTATAACAGATAGATAGCAACCTCTCCTCTCTATATCAGATAGCAGGGAAGAAGCAACCTCTCCTCTCTATAACAGGTAGATAGCAGGGAAGAAGCATTCTCTCCTCTCTATAACAGGTAGATAGCAACCTCCCATCTCTATAACAGATAGATAGCAACCTCTCCTCTCTATAACAGATAGATAGCAACCTCTCATCTCTATAACAGATAGATTGCAGGGAAGAAGCAACCTCTCCTCTCTATAACAGGTAGATAGCAAGCTCTCCTCTCTATAACAGGTAGATAGCAGGGAAGAAGCAAACTCTCCTCTCTATAACAGATAGATAGCAGGGAAGAAGCAAACTCTCCTCTCTATAACAGGTAGATAGCAACCTCTCCTCTCTATAACAGATAGATAGCAGGGGAGAAGCAACCTCTCCTCTCTATAACAGATAGATAGAAACCTCTCCTCTCTATATCAGATAGCAGGGAAGAAGCAACCTCTCCTCTCTATAACAGTTAGATTGCAACCTTTCCTCTCTATAACAGATAGATAGCAACCTCTCCTCTCTATAACAGGTATATAGCAACCTCTCCTCTCTATAACAAATAGATAGCAACCTCTCCTCTCTTTAACAGGTAGATAGCAACCTCTCCTCTCTATAACAGATAGATAGCAGGGAAGAAGCAACCTCTCCTCTCTATAAGAGATAGATAGCAACCTCTCCTCTCTATATCAGATAGCAGGGAAGAAGCAACCTCTCCTCTCTATAACAGGTAGATAGCAACCTCTCCTCTCTATAACAGATAGATAGCAGGGAAGAAGCAACCTCTCCTCTCTATAAGAGATAGATAGCAACCTCTCCTCTCTATATCAGATAGCAGGGAAGAAGCAACCTCTCCTCTCTATAACAGATAGATAGCAAACTCTCCTCTCTATAACAGATAGATAGCAGGAAAGAAGCAACCTCTCCTCTCTATAACAGATAGATAGCAACCTCCCATCTCTATAACAGATAGATAGCAACCTCTCCTCTCTATAACAGGTAGATAGCAACCTCTCCTCTCTATAACAGGTAGATAGCAACCTCTCCTCTCTATAACAGATAGATAGCAGGGAAGAAGCAACCTCTCCTCTCTATAACAGATAGATAGCAACCTCTCCTCTCTATATCAGATAGCAGGGAAGAAGCAACCTCTCCTCTCTATAACAGGTAGATAGCAGGGAAGAAGCAACCTCTCCTCTCTATAACAGGTAGATAGCAAACTCTCCTCTCTATAACAGATAGATAGCAGGGAAGAAGCAAACTCTCCTCTCTATAACAGGTAGATAGCAACCTCTCCTCTCTATAACAGGTAGATAGCAGGGAAGAAGCAACCTCTCCTCTTTATAACAGATAGATAGCAACCTCTCCTCTCTATAACAGATAGATAGCAACCTCTAATCTCTATAACAGGTAGATAGCAACCTCTCCTCTCTATAACAGATAGATAGCAGGGAAGAAGCAATCTCTCCTCTCTATAACAGGTAGATAGCAACCTCTTCTCTCTATAACAGGTAGATAGCAACCTCTCCTCTCTATAACAGGTAGATAGCAACCTCCCATCTCTATAACAGGTAGATAGCAACCTCTCTTCTCTATAACAGGTAGATAGCAGGGAAGAAGCAACCTCTCCTCTCTATAACAGGTAGATAGCAACCTCTCCTCTCTATAACAGGTAGATAGCAGGGAAGAAGCAACCTCTCCTCTTTATAACAGATAGATAGCAACCTCTCCTCTCTATAACAGATAGATAGCAACCTCTCCTCTCTATAACAGGTAGATAGCAACCTCTCCTCTCTATAACAGATAGATAGCAGGGAAGAAGCAACCTCTCCTCTCTATAACAGATAGATAGCAACCTCTCCTCTCTATATCAGATAGCAGGGAAGAAGCAACCTCTCCTCTCTATAACAGGTAGATAGCAGGGAAGAAGCAACCTCTCCTCTCTATAACAGATAGATAGCAACCTCTCCTCTCTATAACAGATTGATAGCAGGAAAGAAGCAACCTCTCCTCTCTATAACAGGTAGATAGCAACCTCTCCACTCTATAACAGGTAGATAGCAACCTCTCTTCTCTATAACAGGTAGATAGCAGGGAAGAAGCAACCTCTCCTCTCTATAACAGGTAGATAGCCACCTCTCCTCTCTATAACAGATAACAGGGAAGAAGCAACCTCTCCTCTCTATAACAGATAGATAGCAACCTCTCCTCTCTATAACAGATAACAGGGAAGAAGCAACCTCTCCTCTCTATAAGAGATAGATAGCAACCTCTCCTCTCTATATCAGATAGATAGCAGGGAAGAAGCAACCACTCCTCTCTATAACAGATAGATAGCCACCTCTCCTCTCTATAACAGATAACAGGGAAGAAGCAACCTCTCCTCTCTATAACAGATAGATAGCAACCTCTCCTCTCTATAACAGATAACAGGGAAGAAGCAACCTCTCCTCTCTATAAGAGATAGATAGCAACCTCTCCTCTCTATATCAGATAGATAGCAGGGAAGAAGCAACCTCTCCTCTCTATAACAGGTAGATAGCAGGGAAGAAGCAACCTCTCCTCTCTATAACAGATAGATAGCAAACTCTCCTCTCTATAACAGATAGATAGCAACCTCTCATCTCTATAACAGATAGATAGCAACCTCTCCTCTCTATAACAGATAGATAGCAACCTCTCCTCTCTATAACAAATAGATAGCAACCGCTCCTCTCTATAACAGATAGATAGCAGGGAAGAAGCAAACTCTCCTCTCTATAACAGGTAGATAGCAGGGAAGAAGCATTCTCTCCTCTCTATAACAGGTAGATAGCAACCTCCCATCTCTATAACAGGTAGATAGCAACCTCTCTTCTCTATAACAGATAGATAGCAGGGAAGAAGCAACCTCTCCTCTCTATAACAGATAGATAGCAAACTCTCCTCTCTATAACAGATAGATAGCAGGGAAGAAGCAACCTCTCCTCTCTATAACAGATAGATAGCAGGGAAGAAGCAACCTCTCCTCTCTATAACAGATAGATAGCAACCTCTCCTCTCTATAACAGATAGATTGCAGGGAAGAAGCAACCTCTCCTCTCTATAACAGGGAGATAGCAACCTCTCCTCTCTATAACAGGTAGATAGCAGGGAAGAAGCAACCTCTCCTCTCTATAACAGGTAGATAGCAACCTCTCCTCTCTATAACAGATAGATAGCAACCTCTCCTCTCTATAACAGGTATATAGCAACCTCTCCTCTCTATAACAAATAGATAGCAACCGCTCCTCTCTATAACAAATAGATAGCAGGGAAAAAGCAACATCTCCTCTCTATAACAGGTAGATAGCAGGGAAAAAGCAACATCTCCTCTCTATAACAGGTAGATAGCAGGGAAGAAGCAACCTCTCCTCTCTATAACAGGTAGATAGCAACCTCTCCTCTCTATAACAGATAGATAGCAGGGAAGAAGCAAACTCTCCTCTCTATAACAGGTAGATAGCAGGGAAAAAGCAACATCTCCTCTCTATAACAGGTAGATAGCAACCTCTCCTCTCTATAACAGGTAGATAGCAGGGAAGAAGCAACCTCTCCTCTCTATAACAGGTAGATAGCAACCTCTCCTCTCTATAACAGATAGATAGCAGGGAAGAAGCAACCTCTCCTCTCTATAACAGGTAGATAGCAGGGAAAAAGCAACCTCTCCTCTCTATAACAGGTAGATAGCAACCTCTCCTCTCTATAACAGATAGATAGCAGGGAAGAAGCAACCTCTCCTCTCTATAACAGGTAGATAGCAGGGAAAAAGCAACCTCTCCTCTCTATAACAGGTAGATAGCAACCTCTCCTCTCTATAACAGATAGATAGCAGGGAAGAAGCAACCTCTCCTCTCTATAACAGATAGATAGCAACCTCTCCTCTCTATAACAGATAGATTGCAGGGAAGAAGCAACCTCTCCTCTCTATAACAGGTAGATAGCAACCTCTCCTCTCTATAACAGGTAGATAGCAGGGAAGAAGCAACCTCTCCTCTCTATAACAGGTAGATTGCAACCTCTCCTCTCTATAACAGATAGATAGCAACCTCTCCTCTCTATAACAGGTATATAGCAACCTCTCCTCTCTATAACAAATAGATAGCAACCTCTCCTCTCTATAACAAATAGATAGCAACCTCTCCTCTCTATAACAGATAGATAGCAGGGAAAAAGCAACCTCTCCTCTCTATAACAGGTAGATAGCAGGGAAAAAGCAACATCTCCTCTCTATAACAGATAGATAGCAACCTCTCCTCTCTATATCAGATAGCAGGGAAAAAGCAACATCTCCTCTCTATAACAGGTAGATAGCAGGGAAGAAGCAACCTCTCCTCTCTATAACAGGTAGATAGCAACCTCTCCTCTCTATAACAGATAGATAGCAGGGAAGAAGCAAACTCTCCTCTCTATAACAGGTAGATAGCAGGGAAAAAGCAACATCTCCTCTCTATAACAGGTAGATAGCAACCTCTCCTCTCTATAACAGATAGATAGCAACCTCTCCTCTCTATAACAGGTAGATAGCAGGGAAAAAGCAACATCTCCTCTCTATAACAGATAGATAGCAGGGAAAAAGCAACATCTCCTCTCTATAACAGGTAGATAGCAGGGAAAAAGCAACATCTCCTCTCTATAACAGGTAGATAGCAGGGAAAAGCAACATCTCCTCTCTATAACAGGTAGATAGCAGGGAAAAAGCAACATCTCCTCTCTATAACAGGTAGATAGCAACCTCTCCTCTCTATAACAGGTAGATAGCAACCTCTCCTCTCTATAACAGATAGATAGCAGGGAAGAAGCAACCTCTCCTCTCTATAACAGGTAGATAGCAGGGAAAAAGCAACATCTCCTCTCTATAACAGGTAGATAGCAGGGAAGAAGCAAACTCTCCTCTCTATAACAGGTAGATAGCAACCTCTCCTCTCTATAACAGATAGATAGCAGGGAAGAAGCAAACTCTCCTCTCTATAACAGGTAGATAGCAACCTCTCCTCTCTATAACAGGTAGATAGCAACCTCTCCTCTCTATAACAGGTAGATAGCAGGGAAGAAGCAACCTCTCCTCTCTATAACAGGTAGATAGCAGGGAAGAAGCAACCTCTCCTCTCTATAACAGATAGATAGCATCCTCTCCTCTCTATAACAGGTAGATAGCCACCTCTCCTCTCTATAACATGTAGATAGCAATCTCTCCTCTCTATAACAGGTTGATAGCAGGGAAGAAGCAACCTCTCCTCTCTATAACAGATAGATAGCAACCTCTCCTCTCTATATCAGATAGCAGGGAAGAAGCAACCTCTCCTCTCTATAACAGGTAGATAGCAGGGAAGAAGCATTCTCTCCTCTCTATAACAGGTAGATAGCAACCTCTCCTCTCTATAACAGATAGATAGCAGGGAAGAAGCAACCTCTCCTCTCTATAACAGATAGATAGCAGGGAAGAAGCAAACTCTCCTCTCTATAACAGGTAGATAGCAACCTCTCCTCTCTATAACAGATAGATAGCAGGGGAGAAGCAACCTCTCCTCTCTATAACAGATAGATAGCAACCTCTCCTCTCTATAACAGATAACAGGGAAGAAGCAACCTCTCCTCTCTATAACAGATAGATAGCAACCTCTCCTCTCTATATCAGATAGCAGGGAAGAAGCAACCTCTCCTCTCTATAACAGGTAGATAGCAGGGAAGAAGCATTCTCTCCTCTCTATAACAGGTAGATAGCAACCTCTCCTCTCTATAACAGGTAGATAGCAGGGAAGAAGCAACCTCTCCTCTCTATAACAGGTAGATAGCAAACTCTCCTCTCTATAACAGATAGATAGCAGGGAAGAAGCAAACTCTCCTCTCTATAACAGGTAGATAGCAACCTCTCCTCTCTATAACAGGTAGATAGCAGGGAAGAAGCAACCTCTCCTCTTTATAACAGATAGATAGCAACCTCTCCTCTCTATAACAGATAGATAGCAACCTCTCCTCTCTATAACAGGTAGATAGCAACCTCTCCTCTCTATAACAGATAGATAGCAGGGAAGAAGCAACCTCTCCTCTCTATAACAGATAGATAGCAACCTCTCCTCTCTATAACAGGTAGATAGCAGGGAAGAAGCAACCTCTCCTCTCTATAACAGGTAGATAGCAACCTCTCCTCTCTATAACAGATAGCAGGGAAGGAGCAACCTCTCCTCTCTATAACAGATAGATAGCAACCTCTCCTCTCTATATCAGATAGCAGGGAAGAAGCAACCTCTCCTCTCTATAACAGGTAGATAGCAGGGAAGAAGCAACCTCTCCTCTCTATAACAGATAGATAGCAACCTCTCCTCTCTATAACAGATAGATAGCAACCTCTCCTCTCTATAACAGATAACAGGGCCCCCCCCACAGAAGGCAACCTCTCCTCTCTATATCAGATAGCAGGGAAGAAGCAACCTCTCCTCTCTATAACAGGTAGATAGCAGGGAAGAAGCATTCTCTCCTCTCTATAACAGGTAGATAGCAACCTCCCATCTCTATAACAGGTAGATAGCAACCTCTCTTCTCTATAACAGGTAGATAGCAGGGAAGAAGCAACCTCTCCTCTCTATAACAGATAGATAGCAAACTCTCCTCTCTATAACAGATAGATAGCAGGGAAGAAGCAACCTCTCCTCTCTATAACAGATAGATAGCAACCTCTCCTCTCTGTAACAGATAGATAGCAACCTCTCCTCTCTATAACAGGTTGATAGCAGGGAAGAAGCAACCTCTGCTCTCTATAACAGATAGATAGCAACCTCTCCTCTCTATATCAGATAGCAGGGAAGAAGCAACCTCTCCTCTCTATAACAGGTAGATAGCAGGGAAGAAGCATTCTCTCCTCTCTATAACAGGTAGATAGCAACCTCTCCACTCTATAACAGGGAGATAGCAACCTCTCCTCTCTATAACAGATAGATAGCAGGGAAGAAGCAACCTCTCCTCTCTATAACAGGTAGATAGCAACCTCTCCTCTCTATAACAGATAGATAGCAGGGGAGAAGCAACCTCTCCTCTCTATAACAGATAGATAGCAAACTCCCATCTCTATAACAGGGAGATAGCAACCTCTCCTCTCTATAACAGATAGATAGCAGGGAAGAAGCAACCTCTCCTCTCTATAACAGATAGATAGCAAACTCTCCTCTCTATAACAGATAGATAGCAACCTCTCCTCTCTATAACAGATAGATAGCAACCTCTCCTCTCTATAACAGATAGATAGCAGGGAAGAAGCAACCTCTCCTCTCTATAACAGGTAGATAGCAACCTCTCCTCTCTATAACAGATAGATAGCAGGGGAGAAGCAACCTCTCCTCTCTATAACAGATAGATAGCAAACTCTCCTCTCTATAACAGATAGATAGCAACCTCTCCTCTCTATATCAGATAGCAGGGAAGAAGCAACCTCTCCTCTCTATAACAGGTAGATAGCAACCTCTCCTCTCTATAACAGGTAGATAGCAACCTCTCCTCTCTATAACAGATAGATAGCAGGGAAGAAGCAACCTCTCCTCTCTATAAGAGATAGATAGCAACATCTCCTCTCTATAACAGGTAGATAGCAACCTCCCATCTCTATAACAGGTAGATAGCAACCTCTCTTCTCTATAACAGGTAGATAGCAGGGAAGAAGCAACCTCTCCTCTCTATAACAGGTAGATAGCAAACTCTCCTCTCTATAACAGATAGATAGCAGGGAAGAAACAAACTCTCCTCTCTATAACAGGTAGATAGCAACCTCTCCTCTCTATAACAGGTAGATAGCAGGGAAGAAACAAACTCTCCTCTCTATAACAGATAGATAGCAACCTCTCCTCTCTATAACAGGTAGATAGCAAACTCTCCTCTCTATAACAGATAGATAGCAGGGAAGAAGCAAACTCTCCTCTCTATAACAGGTTGATAGCAACCTCTCCTCTCTATAACAGGTAGATAGCAGGGAAGAAGCAACCTCTCCTCTTTATAACAGATAGATAGCAACCTCTCCTCTCTATAACAGATAGATAGCAACCTCTCCTCTCTATAACAGATAGATAGCAGGGAAGAAGCAACCTCTCCTCTCTTTAACAGGTAGATAGCAACCTCTCCTCTCTATAACAGATAGATAGCAGGGAAGAAGCAACCTCTCCTCTCTATAACAGATAGATAGCAACCTCTACACTCTATAACAGGTATATAGCAACCTCTCCTCTCTATAACAGATAGATAGCAACCTCTACTCTCTATAACAGGTATATAGCAACCTCTCCTCTCTATAACAAATAGATAGCAACCTCTCCTCTCTATAACAAATAGATAGCAACCTCTCCTCTCTATACCAGATAGATAGCAGGGAAAAAGCAACCTCTCCTCTCTATAACAGGTAGATAGCAACCTCTCCTCTCTATAACAGGTAGATAGCAGGGAAGAAGCAACCTCTCCTCTCTATAACAGATAGATAGCAACCTCTCCTCTCTATAACAGATAGATAGCAGGGAAGAAGCAACCTCTCCTCTCTATAAGAGATAGATAGCAACCTCTCCTCTCTATAACAGGTAGATAGCAGGGAAGAAGCAACCTCTCCTCTCTATAACAGATAGATAGCAACCTCTCCTCTCTATAACAGATAGATAGCAACCTCTCCTCTCTATAACAGGTAGATAGCGGGGCAGCACCTCTCCTCTCTATAACATGTAGATAGCAATCATCTCCTCTCTATAACAGGTAGATAGCAGGGAAGAAGCAACCTCTCCTCTCTATAACAGATAGATAGCAACCTCTCCTCTCTATATCAGATAGCAGGGAAGAAGCAACCTCTCCTCTCTATAACAGGTAGATAGCAGGGAAGAAGCATTCTCTCCTCTCTATAACAGGTAGATAGCAACCTCTCCTCTCTATAACAGGTAGATAGCAGGGAAGAAGCATCCTCTCCTCTCTATAACAGGTAGATAGCAACCTCTCCTCTCTATAACAGGTAGATAGCAGGGAAGAAGCAACCTCTCCTCTCTATAACAGGTAGATAGCAACCTCTCCTCTCTATAACAGATAGATAGCAGGGGAGAAGCAACCTCTCCTCTCTATAACAGGTAGATAGCAACCTCTCCTCTCTATAACAGATAGATAGCAACCTCTCCTCTCTATATCAGATAGCAGGGAAGAAGCAACCTCTCCTCTCTATAACAGGTAGATAGCAACCTCTCCTCTCTATAACAGGTAGATAGCAACCTCTCCTCTCTATAACAGGTAGATAGCAACCTCTCCTCTCTATAACAGGTAGATAGCAGGGAAGAAGCAACCTCTCCTCTCTATAACAGATAGATAGCAAACTCTCCTCTCTATAACAGATAGATAGCAGGGAAGAAGCAACCTCTCCTCTCTTTAACAGGTAGATAGCAACCTCTCCTCTCTATAACAGATAGATAGCAGGGAAGAAGCAACCTCTCCTCTCTATAAGAGATAGATAGCAACATCTCCTCTCTATAACAGGTAGATAGCAACCTCCCATCTCTATAACAGGTAGATAGCAACCTCTCTTCTCTATAACAGGTAGATAGCAGGGAAGAAGCAACCTCTCCTCTCTATAACAGGTAGATAGCAAACTCTCCTCTCTATAACAGATAGATAGCAGGGAAGAAACAAACTCTCCTCTCTATAACAGGTAGATAGCAACCTCTCCTCTCTATAACAGGTAGATAGCAGGAAAGAAACAAACTCGCCTCTCTATAACAGATAGATAGCAACCTCTCCTCTCTATAACAGGTAGATAGCAAACTCTCCTCTCTATAACAGATAGATAGCAGGGAAGAAGCAAACTCTCCTCTCTATAACAGGTAGATAGCAACCTCTCCTCTCTATAACAGGTAGATAGCAGGGAAGAAGCAACCTCTCCTCTTTATAACAGATAGATAGCAACCTCTCCTCTCTATAACAGATAGATAGCAACCTCTCCTCTCTATAACAGATAGATAGCAGGGAAGAAGCAACCTCTCCTCTCTATAACAGATAGATAGCAACCTCTCCTCTCTATAACAGGTAGATAGCAGGGATGAAGCAATCTCTCCTCTCTATAACAGATAGATAGCAGGAAAGAAGCAACCTCTCCTCTCTATAACAGTTAGATAGCCAGCTCTCCACTCTATAACAGGTAGATAGCAACCTCTCCTCTCTATAACAGGTAGATAGCAACCTCTCCTCTCTATAACAGGTAGATAGCAACCTCTCCTCTCTATAACAGGTAGATAGCAACCTCCCATCTCTATAACAGGTAGATAGCAGGGAAGAAGCAACCTCTCCTCTCTATAACAGGTAGATAGCAACCTCTCCTCTCTATAACAGATAGATAGCAACCTCTCCTCTCTATAACAGGTAGATAGCCACCTCTCCTCTCTATATCAGATAGCAGGGAAGAAGCAACCTCTCCTCTCTATAACAGGTAGATAGCAGGGAAGAAGCATTCTCTCCTCTCTATAACAGGTAGATAGCAACCTCTCCTCTCTATAACAGGTAGATAGCAGGGAAGAAGCATTCTCTCCTCTCTATAACAGGTAGATAGCAAACTCTCCTGTCTATAAAAGGTAGATAGCAACAACTCCTCTCTATAACAGGTAGATAGCATCTCTCCTCTCTATAACAGGTTGATAGCAGGGAAGAAGCAACCTCTCCTCTCTATAACAGGTAGATAGCAACCTCTCCTCTCTATAACAGATAGATAGCAACCTCTCCTCTCTATAACAAGTAGATAGCCACCTCTCCTCTCTATAACATGTAGATAGCAATCTCTCCTCTCTATAACAGGTTGATAGCAGGGAAGAAGCAACCTCTCCTCTCTATAACAGATAGATAGCAACCGCTCCTCTCTATATCAGATAGCAGGGAAGAAGCAACCTCTCCTCTCTATAACAGGTAGATAGCAACCTCTCCTCTCTATAACAGATAGATAGCAGGGAAGAAGCAACCTCTCCTCTCTATAACAGGTAGATAGCAGCTCTCCTCTCTATAACAGATAGATAGCAGGGAAGAAGCAAACTCTCCTCTCTATAACAGGTAGATAGCCACCTCTCCTCTCTATAACATGTAGATAGCAATCTCTCCTCTCTATATCAGATAGCAGGGAAGAAGCAACCTCTCCTCTCTATAACAGATAGATTGCAGGGAAGAAGCAACTTCTCCTCTCTATAACAGGTAGATAGCAACCTCTCCTCTCTATAACAGATAGATAGCAACCTCTCCTCTCTATAACCAGGTAGATAGCAACCTCTCCTCGCTATAACAGGTAGATAGCAACCTCTCCTCTCTACAACAGGTAGATAGCAACCTCTCCTCTCTATAACAGATAGATAGCAGGGAAGAAGCAACCTCTCCTCTCTATAACAGATAGATAGCAACCTCTCCTCTCTATAACAGATAGATAGCAGGGAAGAAGCAACCTCTCCTCTCTATAACAGATAGATAGCAGGGATGAAGCAACCTCTCCTCTCTATAACAGGTAGATAGCAACCTCTCCTCTCTATAACAGGTAGATAGCAGGGAAGAAGCAACCTCACCTCTCTATAACAGATAGATAGAAACCTCTCCTCTCTATAATAGGTAGATAGCAGGGATCTACAGCAGGGAAGAAGAGAAAGGAGATAATAGGCAACTCAAAGAAAGACACTCAGGTTGTTTTCTATAGCTACTCACAGTCAGTTTTAACAGGGCCTGTAGTCAGGCCTTATTGAACTGTTGGTAGTATCATGTTTTAACAGGGCTTATTGAACTGTTGGTAGCATCATGTTTTAACAGGGCTTATTGAACTGTTGGTAGTATCATGTTTTAACAGGGCTTATTGAACTGTTGGTAGTGTCATGTTTTAACAGGGCTTATTGAACTGTTGGTAGTATCATGTTTTACAGGGCCGAGCGGGCTTATTGAACTGTTGGTAGTGTCATGTTTTAACAGGGCTTATTGAACTGTTGGTAGTATCATGTTTTAACAGGGCTTATTGAACTGTTGGTAGTATCATGTTTTAACAGGGCTTATTGAACTGTTGGTAGTGTCATGTTTTAACAGGGCTTATTGAACTGTTGGTAGCATCATGTTTTTACAGGGCCTGTAGTCAGGGCTTATTGAACTGTTGGTAGCATCATGTTTTTACAGGGCCTGTAGTCAGGGCTTATTGAACTGTTGGTAGCATCATGTTTTAACAGGGCTTATTGAACTGTTGGAACCTACAACCATGTGTACATTACACTCGCCTCACCGACTACTAACAGAACCTACAACCATGTATCAACTCCCTCACCGGATCTACTATACTAACAGAACCTACAACCATGTATAATTACACACTTACTAACAGAACCTACAACCATGTATAATTACATTACTATACTAACAAAACCTACAACCATGTATAATTACATTACTAACAGAACCTACAACCATGTATAATTACATTACTAACAGAACCTACAACCATGTGTAATTACAATACTAACATAACCTACAACCATGTGTAATTACATTACTATACTAACAGAACCTATAACCATGTATAATTACACTACTATACTAACAGAACCTACAACCATGTATAATTACATTACTATACTAACAAAACCTACAACCATGTATAATTACATTACTAACAGAACCTACAACCATGTATAATTACATTACTAACAGAACCTACAACCATGTGTAATTACATTACTAACAGAACCTACAACCATCTGTAATTACATTATTTACAGAACCTACAACCATGTGTAATTACATTACTATACTAACAGAACCTACAACCATGTATGATTACATTACTATACTAACAGAACCTACAACCATGTATAATTACATTACATTACTAACAGAACCTACAACCATGTATAATTACACTACTATACTAACAGAACCTACAACCATGTATAATTACATTACTAACAGAACCTACAACCATGTGTAATTACATTACTAACAGAACCTACAACCATGTATAATTACATTACTATGCTAACAGAACCTAGAACCATGTAGAATTACATTACTATACTAACAGAACCTACAACCATGTGTAATTACATTACAAACATAACCTTCAACCATGTATAATTACATTACTAACAGAACCTACAACCATGTATAATTACATTACTATAGTAACAGAACCTTCAACCATGTATAATTACTGTACTAACAGAACCTACAACCATGTATAATTACATTACTAACAGAACCTACAACCATGTAGAATTGCATTACTATACTAACAGAACCTACAACCATGTGTAATTACATTACTGTACTAACAGAACCTACAACCATGTATAATTACATTACTAACAGAACCTACAACCATGTGTAAATACATCACTAACAGAACCTACAACCATGTATAATTACATTACTAACAGAACCTACAACCATGTGTAATTACATTACTAACAGAACCTACAACCATGTGTAATTACATTACTATACTAACAGAACCTACAACCATGTGTAATAACATTACTAACAGAACCTACAACCATGTATAATTACATTACTAACATAACCTACAACCATGTGTAATTACATTACTAACAGAACCTACAACCATGTGTAATTACATTACATTACTAACATAACCTACAACCATGTATAATTACATTACTATACTAACAGAACCTACAACCATGTATAATTACATTACTATACTAACAGAACCTACAACCTTGTGTAATTACATTACTAACAGAACCTACCACCATGTATAATTACACTACTATACTAACAGAACCTACCACCATGTATAATTCACTACTATACTAACAGAACCTACAACCATGTGTAATTACACTACTATACTAACAGAACCTACAACCATGTATAATTACATTACTAATAGAACCTACAACCATGTGTAATTACATTACTATACTAACAGAACCTACAACCATGTGTAATTACATTACTAACAGAACCTACAACCATGTGTAATTACATTACTAACAGAACCTACAACCATGTGTAATTACATTACTAACAGAACCTACAACCATGTGTAATTACATTACTATACTAACAGAACCTACAACCATGTATAATTACATTACTATACTAACAGAACCTACAACCTTGTGTAATTACATTACTAACAGAACCTACCACCATGTATAATTACACTACTATACTAACAGAACCTACCACCATGTATAATTCACTACTATACTAACAGAACCTACAACCATGTGTAATTACACTACTATACTAACAGAACCTACAACCATGTATAATTACATTACTAATAGAACCTACAACCATGTGTAATTACATTACTATACTAACAGAACCTACAACCATGTGTAATTACATTACTAACAGAACCTACAACCATGTGTAATTACATTACTAACAGAACCTACAACCATGTGTAATTACATTACTATACTAACAGAACCTACAACCATGTGTAATAACATTACTAACAGAACCTACAACCATGTATAATTACATTACTAACATAACCTACAACCATGTGTAATTACATTACTAACAGAACCTACAACCATGTGTAATTACATTACATTACTAACATAACCTACAACCATGTATAATTACATTACTATACTAACAGAACCTACAACCATGTATAATTACATTACTATACTAACAGAACCTACTACCTTGTATAATTACATGACTACCAGAAACAACCACCATGTATAATTACACTACTATACTAACAGAACCTACCACCATGTATAATTCACTACTATACTAACAGAACCTACAACCATGTGTAATTACACTACTATACTAACAGAACCTACAACCATGTATAATTACATTACTGACAGAACCTACAACCATGTGTAATTACATTACTATACTAACAGAACCTACAACCATGTAGAATTGCATTACTGTACTAACAGAACCTACAACCATGTGTAATTACATTACTGTACTAACAGAACCTACAACCATGTATAATTACACTACTATACTAACAGAACCTACCACCATGTATAATTACACTACTATACTAACAGAACCTACAACCATGTATAATTACACTACTATACTAACAGAACCTACAACCATGTATAATTACATTATTAACAGAACCTACAACCATGTGTAATTACATTACTATACTAACAGTTCCTACAACCATGTGTAATTACATTGCTAACAGAACCTACAACCATGTGTAATTACATTACTAACAGAACCTACAACCATGTGTAATTACATTACTAACAGAACTTACAACCATGTGTAATTACATTACTAACAGAACCTACAACCATGTGTAATTACATTACATTACTAACAGAACCTACAACCATGTATAATTACATTACTATACTAACAGAACCTACAACCATGTATAATTACATTACTATACTAACAGAACCTACAACCATGTGTAACTACATTACTAACAGAACCTACCACCCTGTATAATTACACTACTATACTAACAGAACCAACAACCATGTAGAATTGCATTACTATACTAACAGAACCTACAACCATGTGTAATTACATTACTAACAGAACCTACCACCATGTATAATTACACTACTATACTAACAGAACCAACAACCATGTAGAATTGCATTACTATACTGACAGAACCTACAACCATGTGTAATTACATTACTATACTAACAGAACCAACAACCATGTAGAATTGCATTACTATACTAACAGAACCTACAACCATGTGTAATTACATTACTGTACTAACAGAACCTACAACCATGTATAATTACATTACTAACAGAACCTACCACCATGTATAATTACACTACTATACTAACAGAACCTACAACCATGTATAATTACATTACTAATAGAACCTACAACCATGTGTAATTACTATACTAACAGAACCTACAACCATGTGTAATTACATTACTATACTAAAAGAACCTACAACCATGCATAATTACATTACTACACTAACAGAACCTACAACCATGTGTAATTACATTCTAACACAACCTACCACCATGTATAATTACACTACTATACTAACAGAACCTACAACCATGTATAATTACACTACTATACTAACAGAACCTACAACCATGTATAATTACATTACTAACAGAACCTACAACCATGTGTAATTACATTACTAACAGAACCTACAACCATGTGTAATTAAATTACTAACAGAACCTACAGCCATGTATAATTACAATACTAACAGAACCTACAACCATGTATATTTATATTACTGTACTAACAGAACCTACAACCATGTGTAATTACATTTCTATACTAACAGAACCTACAACCATGTGTAATTACATTACTAACAGAACCTACAACCATGTGTAATTACATTACATTACTAACAGAACCTACAACCATGTATAATTACATTACTATACTAACAGAACCTACAACCATGTATAATTACATTACTATACTAACAGAACCTACAACCATGTATAATTACATTACTAACAGAAAATACAACCATGTATAATTACATTACTAACAGAACCTATAACCACGTGTAATTACATTACTAACAGAACCTACAACCATGTGTAATTACATTACTTACAGAACCTATAACCATGTGTAATTACATTACTATACTAACAGAACCTACAACCATGTAGAATTACATTACTATACTAACAGAACCTACAACCATGTGTAATTACATACAAACATAACCTTCAACCATGTATAATTACATTACTAACAGAACCTACAACCATGTAGAATTGCATTACTATACTAACAGAACCTACAACCATGTGTAATTACATTACTGTACTAACAGAACCTACAACCATGTATAATTACATTACTAACAGAACCTACCACCATGTATAATTACACTACTATACTAACAGAACCTACAACCATGTATAATTACATTACTATACTAACAAAACCTACAACCATGTATAATTACATTACTAACAGAAAATACAACCATGTATAATTACATTACTAACAGAACCTATAACCATGTGTAATTACATTACTAACAGAACCTACAACCATGTGTAATTACATTACTTACAGAACCTACAACCATGTGTAATTACATTACTATACTAACAGAACCTACAACCATGTAGAATTACATACAAACATAACCTTCAACCATGTATAATTACATTACTAACAGAACCTACAACCATGTAGAATTGCATTACTATACTAACAGAATCTACAACCATGTGTAATTACATTACTGTACTAACAGAACCTACAACCATGTATAATTACATTACAAACAGAACCTACAACCATGTGTAATTACTATACTAACATAACCTACAACCATGTAGAATTACATTACTATACTAAAAGAACCTACAACCATGCATAATTACATTACTACACTAACAGAACCTACAACCATGTGTAATTACATTACTAACACAACCTACCACCATGTATAATTACACTACTATACTAACAGAACCTACAACCATGTATAATTACACTACTATACTAACAGAACCTACAACCATGTATATTTACATTACTAACAGAACCTACAACCATGTGTAATTACATTACTAACAGAACCTACAACCATGTGTAATTAAATTACTAACAGAACCTACAGCCATGTATAATTACAATACTAACAGAACCTACAACCATGTATATTTATATTACTGTACTAACAGAACCTACAACCATGTGTAATTACATTTCTATACTAACAGAACCTACAACCATGTGTAATTACATTACTAACAGAACCTACAACCATGTGTAATTACATTACATTACTAACAGAACCTACAACCATGTATAATTACATTACTATACTAACAGAACCTACAACCATGTATAATTACATTACTATACTAACAGAACCTACAACCATGTATAATTACATTACTAACAGAAAATACAACCATGTATAATTACATTACTAACAGAACCTATAACCACGTGTAATTACATTACTAACAGAACCTACAACCATGTGTAATTACATTACTTACAGAACCTACAACCATATGTAATTACATTACTATACTAACAGAACCTACAACCATGTAGAATTACATTACTATACTAACAGAACCTACAACCATGTGTAATTACATACAAACATAACCTTCAACCATGTATAATTACATTACTAACAGAACCTACAACCATGTAGAATTGCATTACTATACTAACAGAATCTACAACCATGTGTAATTACATTACTGTACTAACAGAACCTACAACCATGTATAATTACATTACTAACAGAACCTACAACCATGTGTAATTACTATACTAACATAACCTACAACCATGTAGAATTACATTACTATACTAAAAGAACCTACAACCATGCATAATTACATTACTATACTAACAGAACCTACAACCATGTGTAATTACATTACTAACAGAACCTACAGCCATGTATAATTATCTTACTGTACTAACAGAACCTACAACCATGTGTAATTACATTTCTATACTAACAGAACCTACAACCATGTGTAATTACATTATTAACAGAACCTACAACCATGTATAAATATATTACTGTACTAACAGAACCTACAACCATGTGTAATTACATTTCTATACTAACAGAACCTACAACCATGTGTAATTACATTATTAACAGAACCTACAACCATGTATAATTACATTACTAATAGAACCTACAACCATGTGTAATTACATTACTATACTAACAGAACCTACAACCATGTGTAATAACATTACTAACAGAACCTACAACCATGTATAATTACATTACTAACATAACCTACAACCATGTGTAATTACATTACTAACAGAACCTACAACCATGTGTAATTACATTACATTACTAACATAACCTACAACCATGTATAATTACATTACTATACTAACAGAACCTACAACCATGTATAATTACATTACTATACTAACAGAACCTACAACCTTGTGTAATTACATTACTAACAGAACCTACCACCATGTATAATTACACTACTATACTAACAGAACCTACCACCATGTATAATTCACTACTATACTAACAGAACCTACAACCATGTGTAATTACACTACTATACTAACAGAACCTACAACCATGTATAATTACATTACTAATAGAACCTACAACCATGTGTAATTACATTACTATACTAACAGAACCTACAACCATGTGTAATTACATTACTAACAGAACCTACAACCATGTGTAATTACATTACTAACAGAACCTACAACCATGTGTAATTACATTACTATACTAACAGAACCTACAACCATGTGTAATAACATTACTAACAGAACCTACAACCATGTATAATTACATTACTAACATAACCTACAACCATGTGTAATTACATTACTAACAGAACCTACAACCATGTGTAATTACATTACATTACTAACATAACCTACAACCATGTATAATTACATTACTATACTAACAGAACCTACAACCATGTATAATTACATTACTATACTAACAGAACCTACAACCTTGTGTAATTACATTACTAACAGAACCTACCACCATGTATAATTACACTACTATACTAACAGAACCTACCACCATGTATAATTCACTACTATACTAACAGAACCTACAACCATGTGTAATTACACTACTATACTAACAGAACCTACAACCATGTATAATTACATTACTGACAGAACCTACAACCATGTGTAATTACATTACTATACTAACAGAACCTACAACCATGTGTAATAACATTACTAACAGAACCTACAACCATGTATAATTACATTACTAACATAACCTACAACCATGTGTAATTACATTACTAACAGAACCTACAACCATGTGTAATTACATTACATTACTAACATAACCTACAACCATGTATAATTACATTACTATACTAACAGAACCTACAACCATGTATAATTACATTACTATACTAACAGAACCTACAACCTTGTGTAATTACATTACTAACAGAACCTACCACCATGTATAATTACACTACTATACTAACAGAACCTACCACCATGTATAATTCACTACTATACTAACAGAACCTACAACCATGTGTAATTACACTACTATACTAACAGAACCTACAACCATGTATAATTACATTACTGACAGAACCTACAACCATGTGTAATTACATTACTATACTAACAGAACCTACAACCATGTATAATTACATTACCATACTAACAGAACCTACAACCATGTATAATTACATTACTATACTAACAGAACCTACAACCATGTATAATTACATTACCATACTAACAGAACCTACAACCAGTCATCAAGCCAGTGAAAACAATGCACTTCTTAGTCGTTCTTTACCAGGCTGTGTCTAAAATGGCATCCTATTCACCATTATGTAGAGCATTACTTTTTGACCAGGGTCCAAAGTAGTGCACTTCATAGGGAATAGGGTGCCTTTTAGGGACGCGTCCCGGTGTTTTAATGAGACATTACAGCAGCTTACCCAGCTCCAGATGAATGCTGGGAACAAAGGAGTTCAGGAAGAACATGAAGATGACGACCCCAAGCACAGAAAGACACTTCACCAGGAGGACTCGGTCTGTTATTCTGTTCTGTTAGGAGAGAAGAAGAGTGTCTGTTATTCTGTTCTGTTAGGAGAGAAGAAGAGTGTTGTTCTGTTCTGTTAGGAGAGAAGAAGAGTGTCTGTTATTCTGTCAGGAGAGAAGAAGAGTGTCTGTTATTCTGTTCTGTTAGGAGAGAAGAAGAGTGTCTGTTATTCTGTCAGGAGAGAAGAAGAGTGTCTGTTATTCTGTTCTGTTAGGATAGAAGAAGAGTGTCTGTTATTCTATCAGGAGAGAAGAAGACTGTCTGTTATTCTGTTCTGCCAGGACAGAAGAAGAGTGTCTGTTATTCTGTTCTGTAGGAGAATAAGAGTGGTATTCTGTTCTGTTAGGAGAGAAGAAGAGTGTTATTCTGTTCTGTCAGGAGAGAAGAAGAGTGTCTGTTATTCTGTTCTGTTAGGAGAGAAGAAGTGTGTCTGTTATTCTGTTCTGTTAGGAGAGAAGAAGAGGGTCTGTTATTCTGCTCTGTCAGGAGAGAAGAAGAGTGTCTGTTATTCTGTTCTGTCAGGAGAGAAGAAGAGTGTCTGTTATTCTGTTCTGTCAGGAGAGAAGAAGAGTGTCTGTTATTCTTCTCTGTTAAGGGAGAAGAAGAGTGTTATTTTGTTCTGTCAGGAGAGACTACAAGAAACCTATAACCTACAAGAAACCTATAGCCTACAAAAAGCCTACAGGAACCTACAGCCTACAACAAGCCTACAGGAAACCTATAGCCTACAAGAAACCTATAGCCTACAACAAGTCTAAGGAAACCTATAGACTACAAGAAACCGATAGCCTACAAGAAACCTATAGCCTACAGGAAACCTATAGCCTACAAGAAACCTATATTCTACAACAAGCCAACAGAAACCTATAGACTACAAGAAACCTATAGCCTACAAGAAACCTATAGCCTACAGGAAACCTATAGCCTACAAGAAACCTATGTTCTACAACAAGCCAACAGAAACCTATAGACTACAAGAAACCTATATTCTACAAGAAACCTATAGTCTACAGGAAACCTATAGACTACAAGCAACCTATAGCCTACAAGAAACCTATAGCCTACAGGAAACCTATAGCCTACAAGAAACCTATATTCTACAACAAGCCAACAGAAACCTATAGACTACAAGAAACCTATATTCTACAAGAAACCTATAGCCTACAAGAAACCTATAGCCTACAGGAAACCTATAGCCTACAACAAGCCTATAGCCTACAGGAAACATATACCCTACAAGAAACCCGCAGCCAACAGGAAACCGATAGCCTACAGGAAACCTATATCCTACAGGAAACCTATAGCCTACAACAAGCCTATAGCCTACAGGAAACATATACCCTACAAGAAACCCACAGCCAACAGGAAACCGATAGCCTACAAGAAACCTATAGCCTACAGGAACCTATAGCCTACAGGAAACCTATAGCCTACAGGAAACTTATAGCCTACAAGAAACCTATAGCCTACAGGAAACCTATAGCCTACAAGAAACCTATAGCCTACAGGAAAACTATAGCCTACAACAAGCCTACAGGAACCTATAGCCTACAACAAGCCTATAGTCTACAGGAAACATATACCCTACAAGAAACCTGTAGCCAACAGGAAACCGATAGCCTACAGGAAACCTATAGTCTACAGGAAACCTATAGTCTACAGGAAACCTATAGCCTACAAGAAACCTATAGCCTGCAGGAAACCAATAGCCTACAGGAAACCAATAGCCTACAAGAAACCTATAGCCTACAGGAAACCTATAGCCTACAGGAACCTATAGCCTACAGGAAACCAATAGCCTACAGGAAACCTATAGCCTACAACAAGCCTACAGGAACCTATAGCCTACAAGAAACCTATAGCCTACAGGAAACCTATAGCCTACAGGAAATCTATAGCCTACAAGAAACCTATAGTCTACAAGAAACCTATAGCCTACAAGAAACCTACAGAAACCTATAGCCAACAGGAAACCAATTGCCTACAACAAGCCTACAGGAAATCTATAGTCTACTGGAAACCTATAGCCTACAGGAAACCTAAAGCCTACAGGAAACCTATAGCCTACAGGAAACCTATAGCCCACAGGAAACCTATAGCCTACAGGAAACATATAGCCTACAAGAAACCTACAGCAACCTCTAGCCAACAGGAAACCTATAGCCTACAACAAGCCTACAGGAAACCTATAGCCTACAGGAAACATTTAACCTTACAGGAAACCTATAGCCTACAGGAACCTGTAGCTTACAGGAAACCTATAGCCTACAGGAAACCTATAGCCTACAACAAGCCTACAGGAACCTATAGCCTACAGGAAACCTATAGCCTACAACAAGCCTACAGGAAACCAATAGTCTACAGGAAACCTATAGCCGACAGGAACCTATAGTCTACAATAAACCTATATCCTACAGGAAAGCTATAGCCTACAGGAAACCTATAGTCTACAAGGAACCTATAGCCTACAAGAAACCTACAGAAACCTATAGCCAACAGGAAACCAATTGCCTACAACAAGCCTACAGGAAATCTATAGTCTACAGGAAACCTATAGCCTACAGGAAACCTAAAGCCTACAGGAAACCTATAGCCTACAGGAAACCTATAGCCCACAGGAAACCTATAGCCTACAGGAAACATATAGCCTGCAAGAAACCTACAGCAACCTCTAGCCAACAGGAAACCTATAGCCTACAACAAGCCTACAGGAAACCTATAGCCTACAGGAAACATTTAACCTTACAGGAAACCTATAGCCTACAGGAACCTGTAGCTTACAGGAAACCTATAGACTACAGGAAACCTATAGCCTACAACAAGCCTACAGGAACCTATAGCCTACAGGAAACCTATAGCCTACAACAAGCCTACAGGAAACCAATAGTCTACAGGAAACCTATAGCCAACAGGAACCTATAGTCTACAATAAACCTATATCCTACAGGAAACCTATAGCCTACAGGAAACCTATAGTCTACAAGGAACCTATAGTCTACAGGAAACCTATAGCCAACAGGAAACCTATAGCCTACAATGAACCTATAGTCTACAGTAAACCAATAGCCTACAGAAAACCTATAGCCTACAAGAAACCTATAGCCTACAAAAAACCTATAGTCTACAACAAACCTATAGCCTACAGGAAACCTACAGGAACCTATAGCCTACAACAAACCTATAGCCTACAGGAAACCTACAGGAACCTATAGTCTACAACAAGCCTACAGGAACCTATATTCTACAAGAAACCTATAGCCTACAGGAACCTATAGCCTACAGGAAACCTATAGCCTACAGGAAACCTATAGCCTACAACAAGCCTATAGCCTACATGAAACCTATAGCCTACAGCAAACCTATAGCCTACAGGAAACCTACAGGAACCTATAGCCTACAAGAAACCTATAGCCTACAGGAAACCTATAGTCTACAGGAAACCTATAGCCTACAACAAGCCTATAGCCTACATGAAACCTATAGCTTACATTAAACCTATAGACTACAGGAAACCTACAGGAACCTATAGTCTACAAGAAACCTATAGTCTACAGGAAACCTATTGCCTACAGGAAACCTATAGCCTACAAGAAACCTATAGTCTACAGGAAACCTATTGCCTACAGGAAACCTATAGCCTACAAGGAACCTATAGTCTACAAGAAACCTATAGCCTACATGAAACCTATAGCTTACATTAAACCTATAGACTACAGGAAACCTACAGGAACCTATAGTCTACAAGAAACCTATAGTCTACAGGAAACCTATTGCCTACAGGAAACCTATTGCCTACAGGAAACCTATAGCCTACAAGAAACCTATAGCCTACAAGAAACCTATAGCCTACAGGAAACCTATAACCTACAGGAACCCTACAGGAAACCTATAGCCTACAAGAAACCTATAGCCTATAGTGGTAGTATAGTGACAGGACTAGTAGTGGTAGTGACAGGACTAGTAGTGGAAGTATAGTGGCAGGACTAGTAGTGGTAGTATAGTGACAGGACTAGTAGTGGTAGTATAGTGACAGGACTAGTAGTGGTAGTATAGTGACAGGACTAGTAGTGGTAGTATAGTGACAGGACTAATAGTGGAAGTATAGTGGCAGGACTAGTAGTGGTAGTATAGTGACAGGACTAGTAGTGCTAGTGACAGGACTAGTAGTGGTAGTATAGTGACAACACTAGTAGTGGTAGTGTAGTGACAGGACTAGTAGTGGTAGTGACAGGACTAGTAGCGGTAGTATAGTGACAACACTAGTAGTGGTAGTATAGTGACAGGACTAGTAGTGGTAGTGACAGGAATAGTAGTGGTAGTGACAGGAATAGTAGTGGTAGTGGTAGTGACAGGACTAGTAGAGGTAGTATAGTGGCAGGAATAGTAGTGGTAGTATAGTGACAGGACTAGTAGTGGTAGTATAGTGACAGGACTAGTAGTGGTAGTGACAGGACTAGTAGTGGTAGTATAGTGACAGGACTAGTAGTGGTAGTGACAGGACTAGTAGTGGTAGTGTACTGACAGGACTAGTAGTGGTAGTAAAGTGACAGGACTAGTAGTGGTAGTGACAGGTCTAGTAGTGGTAGTATAGTGACAGGACTAGTAGTGGTAGTGACAGGACTAGTAGTGGTAGTATAGGAACTGGACTAGTAGTGGTAATGACAGGACTAGTAGTTGTAGGATAGTTACATGACTAGTAGTGGTAGTGACAGGACTAGTAGTGGTAGTGTAGTGACAGGACTAGTAGTGGTAGTGTAGTGACAGGACTAGTAGCTGTAGTATAGTGACAGGACTAGTAGTGGTAGTATAGTGGCAGGACTAGTAGTGGTAGTATAGTGAAAGGACTAGTAGTGGTAGTATAGTAACAGGACTAGTAGTGGTAGTATAGTGACAGGACTAGTAGTGGTAGTGTAGTGACAGGACTAGTAGCTGTAGTATAGTGACAGGACTAGTAGTGGTAGTATAGTGGCAGGACTAGTAGTGGTAGTATAGTGACAGGACTAGTAGTGGTAGTATAGTGGCAGGACTAGTAGTGATAGTATAGTGACAGGACTAGTAGTGGTAGTATAGTGACAGGACTAGTAGTGGTAGTGACAGGACTAGTAGTGGTAGTATAGTGACAGGACTAGTAGTGGTAGTGACAGGACTAGTAGTGGTAGTATAGTGACAGGACTAGTAGTGCTAGTGACAGGACTAGTAGCGGTAGTATAGTGACAACACTAGTAGTGGTAGTATAGTGACAGGACTAGTAGTGGTAGTGAAAGGAATAGTAGTGGTAGTGGTAGTGACAGGACTAGTAGTGGTAGTATAGTGGCAGGACTAGTAGTGGTAGTATAGTGACAGGACTAGTAGTGGTAGTAAAGTGACAGGACTAGTAGTGGTAGTGACAGGACTAGTAGTGGTAGTATAGTGACAGGACTAGTAGTGGTAGTGTAGTGACAGGACTAGTAGTGGTAGTGACAGGACTATTAGTGGTAGTGACAGGACTTGTAGTGGTAGTATAGTGACAGGACTAGTAGTGGTAGTATAGTGACAGGACTAGTAGTGGTAGTGACGGGACTTGTAGTGGTAGTATAGTGACAGGACTAGTAGTGGTAGTATAGTGACAGGACTAGTAGTGCTAGTGACAGGACTAGTAGTGGTAGTATAGTGACAGGACTAGTAGTGGTAGTGACAGGACTAGTAGTGGTAGTATAGGAACTGGACTAGTAGTGGTAGTGACAGGACTAGTAGTTGTAGGATAGTTACATGACTAGTAGTGGTAGTGACAGGACTAGTAGTGCTAGTATAGTTACAGGACTAGTAGTGGTAGTGACAGGACTAGTAATGGTAGTAACAGGACTAGTAGTGGTAGTATAGTGACAGGACTAGTAGTGGTAGTGACAGGACTAGTAGTGGTAGTGACAGGACTAGTAGTGGTAGTATAGTGACAGGACTAGTAGTGCTAGTGACAGGACTAGTAGCGGTAGTATAGTGACAACACTAGTAGTGGTAGTATAGTGACAGGACTAGTAGTGGTAGTGACAGGAATAGTAGTGGTAGTGGTAGTGACAGGACTAGTAGTGGTAGTATAGTGGCAGGACTAGTAGTGGTAGTATAGTGACAGGACTAGTAGTGGTAGTAAAGTGACAGGACTAGTAGTGGTAGTGACAGGACTAGTAGTGGTAGTATAGTGACAGGACTAGTAGTGGTAGTGTAGTGACAGGACTAGTAGTGGTAGTGACAGGACTATTAGTGGTAGTGACAGGACTAGCAGTGGTAGTATAGTGACAGGACTAGTAGTGGTAGTATAGTGACAGGACTAGTAGTGGTAGTAACAGGACTTGTAGTGGTAGTATAGTGACAGGACTAGTAGTGGTAGTATAGTGACAGGACTAGTAGTGCTAGGGACAGGACTAGTAGTGGTAGTATAGTGACAGGACTAGTAGTGGTAGTGACAGGACTAGTAGTGGTAGTATAGGACCTGGACTAGTAGTGGTAGTGACAGGACTAGTAGTTGTAGGATAGTTACATGACTAGTAGTGGTAGTGACAGGACTAGTAGTGCTAGTATAGTTACAGGACAAGTAGTGGTAGTGACAGGACTAGTAGTGGTAGTATAGGAACTGGACTAGTAGTGGTAGTGACAGGACTAGTAGTTGTAGGATAGTTACATGACTAGTAGTGGTAGTGACAGGACTAGTAGTGCTAGTATAGTTACAGGACTAGTAGTGGTAGTATAGTGACAGGACTAGTAGTGGTAGTATAGTGACAGGACTAGTAGTGGTAGTATAGTGACAGGACTAGTAGTGGTAGTATAGTGACAGGACTAGCAGTGGTAGTATAGTGACAGGACTAGTAGTGGTAGTGACAGGACTAGTAGTGGTAGTATAGTGACAGGACTAGTAGTGCTAGTGACAGGACTAGTAGCGGTAGTATAGTGACAACACTAGTAGTGGTAGTATAGTGACAGGACTAGTAGTGGTAGTGACAGGAATAGTAGTGGTAGTGTTAGTGACAGGACTAGTAGTGGTAGTGACAGGACTAGTAGTGGTAGTATAGTGACAGGACTAGTAGTGCTAGTGACAGGACTAGTAGTGGTAGTATAGTGACAGGACTAGTAGTGGTAGTGACAGGACTAGTAGTGGTAGTATAGGAACTGGACTAGTAGTGGTAGTGACAGGACTAGTAGTTGTAGGATAGTTACATGACTAGTAGTGGTAGTGACAGGACTAGTAGTGCTAGTATAGTTACAGGACTAGTAGTGGTAGTGACAGGACTAGTAATGGTAGTAACAGGACTAGTAGTGGTAGTATAGTGACAGGACTAGTAGTGGTAGTGACAGGACTAGTAGTGGTAGTGACAGGACTAGTAGTGGTAGTATAGTGACAGGACTAGTAGTGCTAGTGACAGGACTAGTAGCGGTAGTATAGTGACAACACTAGTAGTGGTAGTATAGTGACAGGACTAGTAGTGGTAGTGACAGGAATAGTAGTGGTAGTGGTAGTGACAGGACTAGTAGTGGTAGTATAGTGGCAGGACTAGTAGTGGTAGTATAGTGACAGGACTAGTAGTGGTAGTAAAGTGACAGGACTAGTAGTGGTAGTGACAGGACTAGTAGTGGTAGTATAGTGACAGGACTAGTAGTGGTAGTGTAGTGACAGGACTAGTAGTGGTAGTGACAGGACTATTAGTGGTAGTGACAGGACTAGCAGTGGTAGTATAGTGACAGGACTAGTAGTGGTAGTATAGTGACAGGACTAGTAGTGGTAGTAACAGGACTTGTAGTGGTAGTATAGTGACAGGACTAGTAGTGGTAGTATAGTGACAGGACTAGTAGTGCTAGGGACAGGACTAGTAGTGGTAGTATAGTGACAGGACTAGTAGTGGTAGTGACAGGACTAGTAGTGGTAGTATAGGACCTGGACTAGTAGTGGTAGTGACAGGACTAGTAGTTGTAGGATAGTTACATGACTAGTAGTGGTAGTGACAGGACTAGTAGTGCTAGTATAGTTACAGGACAAGTAGTGGTAGTGACAGGACTAGTAGTGGTAGTATAGGAACTGGACTAGTAGTGGTAGTGACAGGACTAGTAGTTGTAGGATAGTTACATGACTAGTAGTGGTAGTGACAGGACTAGTAGTGCTAGTATAGTTACAGGACTAGTAGTGGTAGTATAGTGACAGGACTAGTAGTGGTAGTATAGTGACAGGACTAGTAGTGGTAGTATAGTGACAGGACTAGTAGTGGTAGTATAGTGACAGGACTAGCAGTGGTAGTATAGTGACAGGACTAGTAGTGGTAGTGACAGGACTAGTAGTGGTAGTATAGTGACAGGACTAGTAGTGCTAGTGACAGGACTAGTAGCGGTAGTATAGTGACAACACTAGTAGTGGTAGTATAGTGACAGGACTAGTAGTGGTAGTGACAGGAATAGTAGTGGTAGTGTTAGTGACAGGACTAGTAGTGGTAGTATAGTGGCAGGACCAGTAGTGGTAGTATAGTGACAGGACTAGTAGTGGTAGTATAGTGACAGGACTAGTAGTGGTAGTGTAGTGACAGGACTAGTAGCTGTAGGATAGTGACAGGACTAGTAGTGGTAGTATAGTGGCAGGACTAGTAGTGGTAGTATAGTGACAGGACTAGTAGTGGTAGTATAGTGGCAGGACTAGTAGTGGTAGTATAGTGACAGGACTAGTAGTGGTAGTATAGTGACATGACTAGTAGTGGTAGTGACAGGACTAGTAGTGGTAGTATAGTGACAGGACTAGTAGTGGTAGTGACAGGACTAGTAGTGGTAGTGTACTGACAGGACTAGTAGTGGTAGTAAAGTGACAGGACTAGTAGTGGTAGTATAGTGACAGGACTAGTAGTGGTAGTGACAGGACTAGTAGTGGTAGTATAGGAACTGGACTAGTAGTGGTAATGACAGGACTAGTAGTTGTAGGATAGTTACATGACTAGTAGTGGTAGTGACAGGACTAGTAGTGGTAGTGTAGTGACAGGACTAGTAGTGGTAGTGTAGTGACAGGACTAGTAGCTGTAGTATAGTGACAGGACTAGTAGTGGTAGTATAGTGGCAGGACTAGTAGTGGTAGTATAGTGACAGGACTAGTAGTGGTAGTATAGTAACTGGACTAGTAGTGGTAGTATAGTGACAGGACTAGTAGTGGTAGTGTAGTGACAGGACTAGTAGCTGTAGTATAGTGACAGGACTAGTAGTGGTAGTATAGTGGCAGGACTAGTAGTGGTAGTATAGTGACAGGACTAGTAGTGGTAGTATAGTGACAGGACTAGTAGTGGTAGTATAGTGACAGGACTAGTAGTGGTAGTATAGTGACAGGACTAGTAGTGGTAGTGACAGGACTAGTAGTGGTGGTATAGTGACAGGACTAGTAGTGGTAGTATAGTGACAGGACTAGTAGTGGTAGTGTAGTGACAGGACTAGTAGTGGTAGTGACAGGACTAGTAGTGGTAGTATAGTGACAGGACTAGTAGTGGTAGTATAGTGACAGGACTAGTAGTGGTAGTATAGTGACAGGACTAGTAGTGGTAGTATAGTGACAGGACTAGTAGTGGTAGTATAGTGACAGGATTTGCAGTGGTAGTATAGTGACATGACTAGTAGTGGTAGTGACAGGACTAGTAGTGGTAGTGTAGTGACAGGACTAGTAGTGGTAGTGTAGTGACAGGACTAGTAGCTTTAGTATAGTGACATGACTAGTAGTGGTAGTATAGTGGCAGGACTAGTAGTGGTAGTATAGTGACAGGACTAGTAGTGGTAGTATAGTAAGAGGACTAGTAGTGGTAGTATAGTGACAGGACTAGTAGTGGTAGTGTAGTGACAGGACTAGTAGCTGTAGTATAGTGACAGGACTAGTAGTGGTAGTATAGTGGCAGGACTAGTAGTGGTAGTATAGTGACAGGACTAGTAGTGGTAGTATAGTGACAGGACTAGTAGTGGTAGTATAGTGACAGGACTAGTAGTGGTAGTATAGTGACAGGACTAGTAGTGGTAGTGACAGGACTAGTAGTGGTGGTATAGTGACAGGACTAGTAGTGGTAGTATAGTGACAGGACTAGTAGTGGTAGTGTAGTGACAGGACTAGTAGTGGTAGTGACAGGACTAGTAGTGGTAGTATAGTGACAGGACTAGTAGTGGTAGTATAGTGACAGGACTAGTAGTGGTAGTATAGTGACAGGACTAGTAGTGGTAGTATAGTGACAGGACTAGTAGTGGTAGTATAGTGACAGGATTTGCAGTGGTAGTATAGTGACATGACTAGTAGTGGTAGTGACAGGACTAGTAGTGGTAGTATAGTGACAGGACTAGTAGTGCTAGTGACAGGACTAGTAGCGCTAGTATAGTGACAACACTAGTAGTGGTAGTATAGTGACAGGACTTGTAGTGCTAGTGACAGGACTAGTAGCGGTAGTATAGTGACAGGACTAGTAGCTGTAGTATAGTGACAGGACTAGTAGTGGTAGTATAGTGACAGGACTAGTAGTGGTAGTGTAGTGACAGGACTAGTAGCTGTAGTATAGTGACAGGACTAGTAGTGGTAGTATAGTGGCAGGACTAGTAGTGGTAGTATAGTGACAGGACTAGTAGTGGTAGTATAGTGGCAGGACTAGTAGTGGTAGTATAGTGACAGGACTAGTAGTGGTAGTATAGTGACAGGACTAGTAGTGGTAGTGACAACACTAGTAGTGGTAGTATAGTGACAGGACTTGTAGTGCTAGTGACAGGACTAGTAGCGGTAGTATAGTGACAGGACTAGTAGCTGTAGTATAGTGACAGGACTAGTAGTGGTAGTATAGTGACAGGACTAGTAGTGGTAGTATAGTAACAGGACTAGTAGTGGTAGTATAGTGACAGGACTAGTAGTGGTAGTGTAGTGACAGGACTAGTAGCTGTAGTATAGTGACAGGACTAGTAGTGGTAGTATAGTGGCAGGACTAGTAGTGGTAGTATAGTGACAGGACTAGTAGTGGTAGTATAGTGGCAGGACTAGTAGTGGTAGTATAGTGACAGGACTAGTAGTGGTAGTATAGTGACAGGACTAGTAGTGGTAGTGACAGGACTAGTAGTGGTAGTATAGTGACAGGACTAGTAGTGGTAGTGACAGGACTAGTAGTGGTAGTGTACTGACAGGACTAATAGTGGTAGTAAAGTGACAGGACTAGTAGTGGTAGTGACAGGACTAGTAGTGGTAGTATAGTGACAGGACTAGTAGTGGTAGTGACAGGACTAGTAGTGGTAGTGTACTGACAGGACTAGTAGTGGTAGTAAAGTGGCAGGACTAGTAGTGGTAGTATAGTGACAGGACTAGTAGTGGTAGTATAGTGACATGACTAGTAGTGGTAGTGACAGGACTAGTAGTGGTAGTATAGTGACAGGACTAGTAGTGGTAGTGACAGGACTAGTAGTGGTAGTGTACTGACAGGACTAGTAGTGGTAGTAAAGTGACAGGACTAGTAGTGGTAGTATAGTGACAGGACTAGTAGTGGTAGTGACAGGACTAGTAGTGGTAGTATAGGAACTGGACTAGTAGTGGTAATGACAGGACTAGTAGTTGTAGGATAGTTACATGACTAGTAGTGGTAGTGACAGGACTAGTAGTGGTAGTGTAGTGACAGGACTAGTAGTGGTAGTGTAGTGACAGGACTAGTAGCTGTAGTATAGTGACAGGACTAGTAGTGGTAGTATAGTGGCAGGACTAGTAGTGGTAGTATAGTGACAGGACTAGTAGTGGTAGTATAGTAACAGGACTAGTAGTGGTAGTATAGTGACAGGACTAGTAGTGGTAGTGTAGTGACAGGACTAGTAGCTGTAGTATAGTGACAGGACTAGTAGTGGTAGTATAGTGGCAGGACTAGTAGTGGTAGTATAGTGACAGGACTAGTAGTGGTAGTATAGTGACAGGACTAGTAGTGGTAGTATAGTGACAGGACTAGTAGTGGTAGTATAGTGACAGGACTAGTAGTGGTAGTGACAGGACTAGTAGTTGTGGTATAGTGACAGGACTAGTAGTGGTAGTATAGTGACAGGACTAGTAGTGGTAGTGTAGTGACAGGACTAGTAGTGGTAGTGACAGGACTAGTAGTGGTAGTATAGTGACAGGACTAGTAGTGGTAGTATAGTGACAGGACTAGTAGTGGTAGTATAGTGACAGGACTAGTAGTGGTAGTATAGTGACAGGACTAGTAGTGGTAGTATAGTGACAGGATTTGCAGTGGTAGTATAGTGACATGACTAGTAGTGGTAGTGACAGGACTAGTAGTGGTAGTATAGTGACAGGACTAGTAGTGCTAGTGACAGGACTAGTAGCGCTAGTATAGTGACAACACTAGTAGTGGTAGTATAGTGACAGGACTTGTAGTGCTAGTGACAGGACTAGTAGCGGTAGTATAGTGACAGGACTAGTAGCTGTATTATAGTGACAGGACTAGTAGTGGTAGTATAGTGACAGGACTAGTAGTGGTAGTATAGTAACAGGACTAGTAGTGGTAGTATAGTGACAGGACTAGTAGTGGTAGTGTAGTGACAGGACTAGTAGCTGTAGTATAGTGACAGGACTAGTAGTGGTAGTATAGTGGCAGGACTAGTAGTGGTAGTATAGTGACAGGACTAGTAGTGGTAGTATAGTGGCAGGACTAGTAGTGGTAGTATAGTGACAGGACTAGTAGTGGTAGTATAGTGACAGGACTAGTAGTGGTAGTGACAGGACTAGTAGTGGTAGTATAGTGACAGGACTAGTAGTGGTAGTGACAGGACTAGTAGTGGTAGTGTACTGACAGGACTAGTAGTGGTAGTAAAGTGACAGGACTAGTAGTGGTAGTGACAGGACTAGTAGTGGTAGTATAGTGACAGGACTAGTAGTGGTAGTGACAGGACTAGTAGTGGTAGTGTACTGACAGGACTAGTAGTGGTAGTAAAGTGACAGGACTAGTAGTGTTAGTGACAGGACTAGTAGTGGTAGTATAGTGACAGGACTAGTAGTGGTAGTGTAGTGACAGGACTAGTAGTGGTAGTGACAGGACTATTAGTGGTAGTGACAGGACTAGTAGTGGTAGTATAGTGACAGGACTAGTAGTGGTAGTATAGTGACAGGACTAGTAGTGCTAGTGACAGGACTAGTAGTGGTAGTATAGTGACAGGACTAGTAGTGGTAGTGACAGGACTAGTAGTGGTAGTATAGGAACTGGACTAGTAGTGGTAGTGACATGACTAGTAGTTGTAGGATAGTTACATGACTAGTAGTGGTAGTGACAGGACTAGTAGTGGTAGTATAGGAACTGGACTAGTAGTGGTAGTGACAGGACTAGTAGTTGTAGGATAGTTACATGACTAGTAGTGGTAGTGACAGGACTAGTAGTGCTAGTATAGTTACAGGACTAGTAGTGGTAGTATAGTGACAGGACTAGTAGTGGTAGTATAGTGACAGGACTAGTAGTGGTAGTATAGTGACAGGACTTGTAGTGGTAGTATAGTGACAGGACTAGCAGTGGTAGTATAGTGACAGGACTAGTAGTGGTAGTGACAGGACTAGTAGTGGTAGTATAGTGACAGGACTAGTAGTGCTAGTGACAGGACTAGTAGCGGTAGTATAGTGACAACACTAGTAGTGGTAGTATAGTGACAGGACTAGTAGTGGTAGTGACAGGAATAGTAGTGGTAGTGGTAGTGACAGGACTAGTAGTGGTAGTATAGAGGCAGGTCTAGTAGTGGTAGTATAGTGACAGGACTAGTAGTGGTAGTATAGTGACAGGACTAGTAGTGGTAGTGTAGTGACAGGACTAGTAGCTGTAGTATAGTGACAGGACTAGTAGTGGTAGTATAGTGGCAGGACTAGTAGTGGTAGTATAGTGGCAGGACTAGTAGTGGTAGTATAGTGGCAGGACTAGTAGTGGTAGTATAGTGACAGGACTACTAGTGGTAGTATAGTGACAGGACTAGTAGTGGTAGTGACAGGACTAGTAGTGGTAGTATAGTGACAGGACTAGTAGTGGTAGTGACAGGACTAGTAGTGGTAGTGTACTGACAGGACTAGTAGTGGTAGTAAAGTGACAGGACTAGTAGTGGTAGTGACAGGACTAGTAGTGGTAGTATAGTGACAGGACTAGTAGTGGTAGTGACAGGACTAGTAGTGGTAGTGTACTGACAGGACTAGTAGTGGTAGTAAAGTGACAGGACTAGTAGTGGTAGTGACAGGACTTGTAGTGGTAGTATAGTGACAGGACTAGTAGTGGTAGTGACAGGACAAGTAGTGGTAGTGACAGGACTAGTAGTGGTTGTATAGTGACAGGACTAGTAGTGGTGGTGACAGGACTAGTAGTGGTAGTATAGTGGCAGGACTAGTAGTGGTAGTATAGTGACAGGACTAGTAGTGGTAGTATAGTGACAGGACTAGTAGTGGTAGTGACAGGACTAGTAGTGGTATTATAGTGACAGGACTAGTAGTGGTAGTGACAGGACTAGTAGTGGTAGTGTACTGACAGGACTAGTAGTGGTAGTAAAGTGACAGGACTAGTAGTGGTAGTGACAGGACTAGTAGTGGTAGTATAGTGACAGGACTAGTAGTGGTAGTATAGTGACAGGACTAGTAGTGCTAGTGACAGGACTAGTAGTGGTAGTATAGTGACAGGACTAGTAGTGGTAGTGACAGGACTAGTAGTGGTAGTATAGGAACTGGACTAGTAGTGGTAGTGACATGACTAGTAGTTGTAGGATAGTTACATGACTAGTAGTGGTAGTGACAGGACTAGTAGTGGTAGTATAGGAACTGGACTAGTAGTGGTAGTGACAGGACTAGTAGTTGTAGGATAGTTACATGACTAGTAGTGGTAGTGACAGGACTAGTAGTGCTAGTATAGTTACAGGACTAGTAGTGGTAGTATAGTGACAGGACTAGTAGTGGTAGTATAGTGACAGGACTAGTAGTGGTAGTATAGTGACAGGACTTGTAGTGGTAGTATAGTGACAGGACTAGCAGTGGTAGTATAGTGACAGGACTAGTAGTGGTAGTGACAGGACTAGTAGTGGTAGTATAGTGACAGGACTCGTAGTGCTAGTGACAGGACTAGTAGCGGTAGTATAGTGACAACACTAGTAGTGGTAGTATAGTGACAGGACTAGTAGTGGTAGTGACAGGAATAGTAGTGGTAGTGGTAGTGACAGGACTAGTAGTGGTAGTATAGAGGCAGGTCTAGTAGTGGTAGTATAGTGACAGGACTAGTAGTGGTGGTGACAGGACTAGTAGTGGTAGTATAGTGGCAGGACTAGTAGTGGTAGTATAGTGACAGGACTAGTAGTGGTAGTATAGTGACAGGACTAGTAGTGGTAGTGACAGGACTAGTAGTGGTATTATAGTGACAGGACTAGTAGTGGTAGTGACAGGACTAGTAGTGGTAGTGTACTGACAGGACTAGTAGTGGTAGTAAAGTGACAGGACTAGTAGTGGTAGTGACAGGACTAGTAGTGGTAGTGTACTGACAGGACTAGTAGTGGTAGTAAAGTGACAGGACTAGTAGTGGTAGTGACAGGACTAGTAGTGGTAGTATAGTGACAGGACTAGTAGTGGTAGTGACAGGACTAGTAGTGGTAGTGTACTGACAGGACTAGTAGTGGTAGTAAAGTGACAGGACTAGTAGTGGTAGTGACAGGACTAGTAGTGGTAGTATAGTGACAGGACTAGTAGTGGTAGTGTAGTGACAGGACTAGTAGTGGTAGTGACAGGACTATTAGTGGTAGTGACAGGACTCGTAGTGGTAGTATAGTGACAGGACTAGTAGTGGTAGTATAGTGACAGGACTAGTAGTGGTAGTGACAGGACTTGTAGTGGTAGTATAGTGACAGGACTAGTAGTGGTAGTATAGTGACAGGACTAGTAGTGGTAGTATAGTGACAGGACTAGTAGTGGTAGTGACAGGACTAGTAGTGGTAGTATAGGAACTGGACTAGTAGTGGTAGTGACAGGACTAGTAGTTGTAGGATAGTTACATGACTAGTAGTGGTAGTGACAGGACTAGTAGTGCTAGTATAGTTACAGGACTAGTAGTGGTAGTGACAGGACTAGTAGTGGTAGTATAGGAACTGGACTAGTAGTGGTAGTGACAGGACTAGTAGTTGTAGGATAGTTACATGACTAGTAGTGGTAGTGACAGGACTAGTAGTGGTAGTATAGTGACAGGACTAGTAGTGCTAGTGACAGGACTAGTAGCGGTAGTATAGTGACAACACTAGTAGTGGTAGTATAGTGACAGGACTAGTAGTGGTAGTGACAGGAATAGTAGTGGTAGTGGTAGTGACAGGATTAGTAGTGGTAGTATAGTGGCAGGACTTGTAGTGGTAGTATAGTGACAGGACTAGTAGTGGTAGTATAGTGACAGGACTAGTAGTGGTAGTGTAGTGACAGATCTAGTAGCTGTAGTATAGTGACAGGACTAGTAGTGGTAGTATAGTGGCAGGACTAGTAGTGGTAGTATAGTGACAGGACTAGTAGTGGTAGTATAGTGGCAGGACTAGTAGTGGTAGTATAGTGATAGGACTAGTAGTGGTAGTATAGTGACACGACTAGTAGTGGTAGTGACAGGACTAGTAGTGGTAGTATAGTGACAGGACTAGTAGTGGTAGTGATAGGACTAGTAGTGGTAGTGTACTGACAGGACTAGTAGTGGTAGTAAAGTGACAGGACTAGTAGTGTTAGTGACAGGACTAGTAGTGGTAGTATAGTGACAGGACTAGTAGTGGTAGTGACAGGACTAGTAGTGGTAGTGTACTGACAGGACTAGTAGTGGTAGTAAAGTGACAGGACTAGTAGTGGTAGTGACAGGACTAGTAGTGGTAGTATAGTGACAGGACTAGTAGTGGTAGTGACAGGACAAGTAGTGGTAGTGACAGGACTAGTAGTGGTAGTATAGTGACAGGACTAGTAGTGGTGGTGACAGGACTAGTAGTGGTAGTATATTGACAGGACTAGTAGTGGTAGTGACAGGACAAGTAGTGGTAGTGACAGGACTAGTAGTGGTAGTATAGTGACAGGACTAGTAGTGGTGGTGACAGGACTAGTAGTGGTAGTATAGTGACAGGACTAGTAGTGGTAGTATAGTGGCAGGACTAGTAGTGGTAGTATAGTGACAGGACTAGTAGTGGTAGTATAGTGACAGGACTAGTAGTGGTAGTGACAGGACTAGTAGTGGTAGTATAGTGACAGGACTAGTAGTGGTAGTGACAGGACTAGTAGTGGTAGTGTACTGACAGGACTAGTAGTGGTAGTAAAGTGACAGGACTAGTAGTGGTAGTGACAGGACTAGTAGTGGTAGTATAGTGACAGGACTAGTAGTGGTAGTGACAGGACTAGTAGTGGTAGTGTACTGACAGGAATAGTAGTGGTAGTAAAGTGACAGGACTAGTAGTGGTAGTGACAGGACTAGTAGTGGTAGTATAGTGACAGGACTAGTAGTGGTAGTATAGGAACTGGACTAGTAGTGGTAGTGACAGGACTAGTAGTTGTAGGATAGTTACATGACTAGTAGTGGTAGTGACAGGACTAGTAGTGCTAGTATAGTTACAGGACTAGTAGTGGTAGTATAGTGACAGGACTAGTAGTGGTAGTATAGTAACAGGACTAGTAGTGGTAGTGTAGTGACAGGACTAGTAGTGGTAGTGTAGTGACAGGACTAGTAGCTGTAGTATAGTGACAGGACTAGTAGTGGTAGTATAGTGGCAGGACTAGTAGTGGTAGTATAGTGACAGGACTAGTAGTGGTAGTGACAGGACTAGTAGTGGTAGTGTAGTGACAGGACTAGTAGTGGTAGTGACAGGACTATTAGTGGTAGTGACAGGACTAGTAGTGGTAGTATAGTGACAGGACTAGTAGTGGTAGTATAGTGACAGGACTAGTAGTGGTAGTGACAGGACTTGTAGTGGTAGTATAGTGACAGGACTAGTAGTGGTAGTGACAGGACTTGTAGTGGTAGTATAGTGACAGGACTAGTAGTGGTAGTATAGTGACAGGACTAGTAGTGGTAGTAAAGTGACAGGACTAGTAGTGTTAGTGACAGGACTAGTAGTGGTAGTATAGTGACAGAACTAGTAGTGGTAGTGACAGGACTAGTAGTGGTAGTGTACTGACAGGACTAGTAGTGGTAGTAAAGTGACAGGACTAGTAGTGGTAGTGACAGGACTAGTAGTGGTAGTATAGTGACAGGACTAGTAGTGGTAGTGACAGGACAAGTAGTGGTAGTGACAGGACTAGTAGTGGTAGTATAGTGACAGGACTAGTAGTGGTGGTGACAGGACTAGTAGTGGTAGTATATTGACAGGACTAGTAGTGGTAGTGACAGGACAAGTAGTGGTAGTGACAGGACTAGTAGTGGTAGTATAGTGACAGGACTAGTAGTGGTAGTGACAGGACTAGTAGTGGTAGTGTACTGACAGGACTAGTAGTGGTAGTAAAGTGACAGGACTAGTAGTGGTAGTGACAGGACTAGTAGTGGTAGTATAGTGACAGGACTAGTAGTGGTAGTGACAGGACTAGTAGTGGTAGTGTACTGACAGGACTAGTAGTGGTAGTAAAGTGACAGGACTAGTAGTGGTAGTGACAGGACTAGTAGTGGTAGTATAGTGACAGGACTAGTAGTGGTAGTATAGGAACTGGACTAGTAGTGGTAGTGACAGGACTAGTAGTTGTAGGATAGTTACATGACTAGTAGTGGTAGTGACAGGACTAGTAGTGCTAGTATAGTTACAGGACTAGTAGTGGTAGTATAGTGACAGGACTAGTAGTGGTAGTATAGTAACAGGACTAGTAGTGGTAGTGTAGTGACAGGACTAGTAGTGGTAGTGTAGTGACAGGACTAGTAGCTGTAGTATAGTGACAGGACTAGTAGTGGTAGTATAGTGGCAGGACTAGTAGTGGTAGTATAGTGACAGGACTAGTAGTGGTAGTGACAGGACTAGTAGTGGTAGTGTAGTGACAGGACTAGTAGTGGTGGTGACAGGACTATTAGTGGTAGTGACAGGACTAGTAGTGGTAGTATAGTGACAGGACTAGTAGTGGTAGTATAGTGACAGGACTTGTAGTGGTAGTGACAGGACTTGTAGTGGTAGTATAGTGACAGGACTAGTAGTGGTAGTGACAGGACTTGTAGTGGTAGTATAGTGACAGGACTAGTAGTGGTAGTATAGTGACAGGACTAGTAGTGGTAGTAAAGTGACAGGACTAGTAGTGTTAGTGACAGGACTAGTAGTGGTAGTATAGTGACAGGACTAGTAGTGGTAGTGACAGGACTAGTAGTGGTAGTGTACTGACAGGACTAGTAGTGGTAGTAAAGTGACAGGACTAGTAGTGGTAGTGACAGGACTAGTAGAGGTAGTATAGTGACAGGACTAGTAGTGGTAGTGACAGGACAAGTAGTGGTAGTGACAGGACTAGTAGTGGTAGTATAGTGACAGGACTAGTAGTGGTGGTGACAGGACTAGTAGTGGTAGTATATTGACAGGACTAGTAGTGGTAGTGACAGGACAAGTAGTGGTAGTGACAGGACTAGTAATGGTAGTATAGTGACAGGACTAGTAGTGGTGGTGACAGGACTAGTAGTGGTAGTATAGTGACAGGACTAGTAGTGGTATTGACAGGACTAGTAGTGGTAGTATAGTGACAGGACTAGTAGTGGTAGTGACAGGACTAGTAGTGGTAGTGTACTGACAGGACTAGTAGTGGTAGTAAAGTGACAGGACTAGTAGTGGTAGTGACAGGACTAGTAGTGGTAGTATAGTGACAGGACTAGTAGTGGTAGTATAGTGACAGGACTAGTAGTGGTAGTGACAGGACTAGTAGTGGTAGTATAGTGACAGGACTAGTAGTGGTAGTGACAGGACTAGTAGTGGTAGTGTACTGACAGGACTAGTAGTGGTAGTAAAGTGACAGGACTAGTAGTGGTAGTGACAGGACTAGTAGTGGTAGTATAGTGACAGGACTAGTAGTGGTAGTGACAGGACTAGTAGTGGTAGTGTACTGACAGGACTAGTAGTGGTAGTAAAGTGACAGGACTAGTAGTGGTAGTGACAGGACTAGTAGTGGTAGTATAGTGACAGGACTAGTAGTGGTAGTGACAGGACAAGTAGTGGTAGTGACAGGACTAGTAGTGGTTGTATAGTGACAGGACTAGTAGTGGTGGTGACAGGACTAGAAGTGGTAGTATAGTGGCAGGACTAGTAGTGGTAGTATAGTGACAGGACTAGTAGTGGTAGTATAGTGACAGGACTAGTAGTGGTAGTGACAGGACTAGTAGTGGTAGTATAGTGACAGGACTAGTAGTGGTAGTGACAGGACTAGTAGTGGTAGTGTACTGACAGGACTAGTAGTGGTAGGAAAGTGACAGGACTAGTAGTGGTAGTGACAGGACTAGTAGTGGTAGTATAGTGACAGGACTAGTAGTGGTAGTGACAGGACTAGTAGTGGTAGTGTACTGACAGGACTAGTAGTGGTAGTATAGTGACAGGACTAGTAGTGGTAGTGACAGGACTAGTAGTGGTAGTATAGTGACAGGACTAGTAGTGGTAGTGACAGGACTAGTAGTGGTAGTGTACTGACAGGACTAGTAGTGGTAGGAAAGTGACAGGACTAGTAGTGGTAGTGACAGGACTAGTAGTGGTAGTATAGTGACAGGACTAGTAGTGGTAGTGACAGGACTAGTAGTGGTAGTGTACTGACAGGACTAGTAGTGGTAGTAAAGTGACAGGACTAGTAGTGGTAGTGACAGGACTAGTAGTGGTAGTATAGTGACAGGACTAGTAGTGGTAGTGACAGGACTAGTAGTGGTAGTGTACTGACAGGACTAGTAGTGGTAGTAAAGTGACAGGACTAGTAGTGGTAGTGACAGGACTAGTAGTGGTAGTATAGTGACAGGACTAGTAGTGGTAGTATAGGAACTGGACTAGTAGTGGTAGTGACAGGACTAGTAGTTGTAGGATAGTTACATGACTAGTAGTGGTAGTGACAGGACTAGTAGTGCTAGTATAGTTACAGGACTAGTAGTGGTAGTATAGTGACAGGACTAGTAGTGGTAGTATAGTAACAGGACTAGTAGTGGTAGTGTAGTGACAGGACTAGTAGTGGTAGTGTAGTGACAGGACTAGTAGCTGTAGTATAGTGACAGGACTAGTAGTGGTAGTATAGTGGCAGGACTAGTAGTGGTAGTATAGTGACAGGACTAGTAGTGGTAGTGACAGGACTAGTAGTGGTAGTGTAGTGACAGGACTAGTAGTGGTAGTGACAGGACTAGTAGTGGTAGTATAGGAACTGGACTAGTAGTGGTAGTGACAGGACTAGTAGTTGTGGGATAGTTACATGACTAGTAGTGGTAGTGACAGGACTAGTAGTGGTAGTATAGTGACAGGACTAGTAGTGGTAGTATAGTGAAAGGACTAGTAGTGGTAGTATAGTGACAGGACTAGCAGTGGTAGTATAGTGACAGGACTAGTAGTGGTAGTGACAGAACTAGTAGTGGTAGTATAGTGACAGGACTAGTAGTGCTAGTGACAGGACTAGTAGTGGTAGTATAGTGACAACACTAGTAGTGGTAGTATAGTGACAGGACTAGTAGTGGTAGTGACAGGAATAGTAGTGGTAGTGGTAGTGACAGGACTAGTAGTGGTAGTATAGTGGCAGGACTTGTAGTGGTAGTATAGTGACAGGACTAGTAGTGGTAGTATAGTGACAGGACTAGTAGTGGTAGTATAGTGACAGGACTAGTAGTGGTAGTATAGTTACAGGACTAGTAGTGGTAGTATAGTGACAGGACTAGTAGTGGTAGTATAGTAACAGGACTAGTAGTGGTAGTGTAGTGACAGGACTAGTAGTGGTAGTGTAGTGACAGGACTAGTAGCTGTAGTATAGTGACAGGACTAGTAGTGGTAGTATAGTGGCAGGACTAGTAGTGGTAGTATAGTGACAGGACTAGTAGTGGTAGTGACAGGACTAGTAGTGGTAGTGTAGTGACAGGACTAGTAGTGGTAGTGACAGGACTATTAGTGGTAGTGACAGGACTAGTAGTGGTAGTATAGTGACAGGACTAGTAGTGGTAGTATAGTGACAGGACTAGTAGTGGTAGTGACAGGACTTGTAGTGGTAGTATAGTGACAGGACTAGTAGTGGTAGTGACAGGACTTGTAGTGGTAGTATAGTGACAGGACTAGTAGTGGTAGTATAGTGACAGGACTAGTAGTGGTAGTAAAGTGACAGGACTAGTAGTGTTAGTGACAGGACTAGTATTGGTAGTATAGTGACAGGACTAGTAGTGGTAGTGACAGGACTAGTAGTGGTAGTGTACTGACAGGACTAGTAGTGGTAGTAAAGTGACAGGACTAGTAGTGGTAGTGACAGGACTAGTAGTGGTAGTATAGTGACAGGACTAGTAGTGGTAGTGACAGGACAAGTAGTGGTAGTGACAGGACTAGTAGTGGTAGTATAGTGACAGGACTAGTAGTGGTGGTGACAGGACTAGTAGTGGTAGTATATTGACAGGACTAGTAGTGGTAGTGACAGGACTAGTAGTGGTAGTATAGTGACAGGACTAGTAGTGGTAGTGACAGGACTAGTAGTGGTAGTGTACTGACAGGACTAGTAGTGGTAGTAAAGTGACAGGACTAGTAGTGGTAGTGACAGGACTAGTAGTGGTAGTATAGTGACAGGACTAGTAGTGGTAGTGACAGGACTAGTAGTGGTAGTGTACTGACAGGACTAGTAGTGGTAGTAAAGTGACAGGACTAGTAGTGGTAGTGACAGGACTAGTAGTGGTAGTATAGTGACAGGACTAGTAGTGGTAGTATAGGAACTGGACTAGTAGTGGTAGTGACAGGACTAGTAGTTGTAGGATAGTTACATGACTAGTAGTGGTAGTGACAGGACTAGTAGTGCTAGTATAGTTACAGGACTAGTAGTGGTAGTATAGTGACAGGACTAGTAGTGGTAGTATAGTAACAGGACTAGTAGTGGTAGTGTAGTGACAGGACTAGTAGTGGTAGTGTAGTGACAGGACTAGTAGCTGTAGTATAGTGACAGGACTAGTAGTGGTAGTATAGTGGCAGGACTAGTAGTGGTAGTATAGTGACAGGACTAGTAGTGGTAGTGACAGGACTAGTAGTGGTAGTGTAGTGACAGGACTAGTAGTGGTAGTGACAGGACTATTAGTGGTAGTGACAGGACTAGTAGTGGTAGTATAGTGACAGGACTAGTAGTGGTAGTATAGTGACAGGACTTGTAGTGGTAGTGACAGGACTTGTAGTGGTAGTATAGTGACAGGACTAGTAGTGGTAGTGACAGGACTTGTAGTGGTAGTATAGTGACAGGACTAGTAGTGGTAGTATAGTGACAGGACTAGTAGTGGTAGTAAAGTGACAGGACTAGTAGTGTTAGTGACAGGACTAGTAGTGGTAGTATAGTGACAGGACTAGTAGTGGTAGTGACAGGACTAGTAGTGGTAGTGTACTGACAGGACTAGTAGTGGTAGTAAAGTGACAGGACTAGTAGTGGTAGTGACAGGACTATTAGTGGTAGTATAGTGACAGGACTAGTAGTGGTAGTGACAGGACAAGTAGTGGTAGTGACAGGACTAGTAGTGGTAGTATAGTGACAGGACTAGTAGTGGTGGTGACAGGACTAGTAGTGGTAGTATATTGACAGGACTAGTAGTGGTAGTGACAGGACAAGTAGTGGTAGTGACAGGACTAGTAGTGGTAGTATAGTGACAGGACTAGTAGTGGTGGTGACAGGACTAGTAGTGGTAGTATAGTGACAGGACTAGTAGTGGTAGTGACAGGACTAGTAGTGGTAGTATAGTGACAGGACTAGTAGTGGAAGTGACAGGACTAGTAGTGGTAGTGTACTGACAGGACTAGTAGTGGTAGTAAAGTGACAGGACTAGTAGTGGTAGTGACAGGACTAGTAGTGGTAGTATAGTGACAGGACTAGTAGTGGTAGTATAGTGACAGGACTAGTAGTGGTAGTGACAGGACTAGTAGTGGTAGTATAGTGACAGGACTAGTAGTGGTAGTGACAGGACTAGTAGTGGTAGTGTACTGACAGGACTAGTAGTGGTAGTAAAGTGACAGGACTAGTAGTGGTAGTGACAGGACTAGTAGTGGTAGTATAGTGACAGGACTAGTAGTGGTAGTGACAGGACTAGTAGTGGTAGTGTACTGACAGGACTAGTAGTGGTAGTAAAGTGACAGGACTAGTAGTGGTAGTGACAGGACTAGTAGTGGTAGTATAGTGACAGGACTAGTAGTGGTAGTATAGGAACTGGACTAGTAGTGGTAGTGACAGGACTAGTAGTTGTAGGATAGTTACATGACTAGTAGTGGTAGTGACAGGACTAGTAGTGCTAGTATAGTTACAGGACTAGTAGTGGTAGTATAGTGACAGGACTAGTAGTGGTAGTATAGTAACAGGACTAGTAGTGGTAGTGTAGTGACAGGACTAGTAGTGGTAGTGTAGTGACAGGACTAGTAGCTGTAGTATAGTGACAGGACTAGTAGTGGTAGTATAGTGGCAGGACTAGTAGTGGTAGTATAGTGACAGGACTAGTAGTGGTAGTGACAGGACTAGTAGTGGTAGTGTAGTGACAGGACTAGTAGTGGTAGTGACAGGACTATTAGTGGTAGTGACAGGACTAGTAGTGGTAGTATAGTGACAGGACTAGTAGTGGTAGTATAGTGACAGGACTTGTAGTGGTAGTGACAGGACTTGTAGTGGTAGTATAGTGACAGGACTAGTAGTGGTAGTGACAGGACTTGTAGTGGTAGTATAGTGACAGGACTAGTAGTGGTAGTATAGTGACAGGACTAGTAGTGGTAGTAAAGTGACAGGACTAGTAGTGTTAGTGACAGGACTAGTAGTGGTAGTATAGTGACAGGACTAGTAGTGGTAGTGACAGGACTAGTAGTGGTAGTGTACTGACAGGACTAGTAGTGGTAGTAAAGTGACAGGACTAGTAGTGGTAGTGACAGGACTAGTAGTGGTAGTATAGTGACAGGACTAGTAGTGGTAGTGACAGGACAAGTAGTGGTAGTGACAGGACTAGTAGTGGTAGTATAGTGACAGGACTAGTAGTGGTGGTGACAGGACTAGTAGTGGTAGTATATTGACAGGACTAGTAGTGGTAGTGACAGGACAAGTAGTGGTAGTGACAGGACTAGTAGTGGTAGTATAGTGACAGGACTAGTAGTGGTGGTGACAGGACTAGTAGTGGTAGTATAGTGACAGGACTAGTAGTGGTAGTGACAGGACTAGTAGTGGTAGTATAGTGACAGGACTAGTAGTGGAAGTGACAGTACTAGTAGTGGTAGTGTACTGACAGGACTAGTAGTGGATGTAAAGTGACAGGACTAGTAGTGGTAGTGACAGGACTAGTAGTGGTAGTATAGTGACAGGACTAGTAGTGGTAGTATAGTGACAGGACTAGTAGTGGTAGTGACAGGACTAGTAGTGGTAGTATAGTGACAGGACTAGTAGTGGTAGTGACAGGACTAGTAGTGGTAGTGTACTGACAGGACTAGTAGTGGTAGTAAAGTGACAGGACTAGTAGTGGTAGTGACAGGACTAGTAGTGGTAGTATAGTGACAGGACTAGTAGTGGTAGTGACAGGACTAGTAGTGGTAGTGTACTGACAGGACTAGTAGTGGTAGTAAAGTGACAGGACTAGTAGTGGTAGTGACAGGACTAGTAGTGGTAGTATAGTGACAGGACTAGTAGTGGTAGTGACAGGACAAGTAGTGGTAGTGACAGGACTAGTAGTGGTTGTATAGTGACAGGACTAGTAGTGGTGGTGACAGGACTAGAAGTGGTAGTATAGTGGCAGGACTAGTAGTGGTAGTATAGTGACAGGACTAGTAGTGGTAGTATAGTGACAGGACTAGTAGTGGTAGTGACAGGACTAGTAGTGGTAGTATAGTGACAGGACTAGTAGTGGTAGTATATTGACAGGACTAGTAGTGGTAGTGACAGGACTAGTAGTGGTAGTATAGTGACAGGACTAGTAGTGGTAGTGATAGGACTAGTAGTGGTTGTGTACTGACAGGACTAGTAGTGGTAGTAAAGTGACAGGACTAGTAGTGGTAGTGACAGGACTAGTAGTGGTAGTATAGTGACAGGACTAGTAGTGGTAGTGACAGGACTAGTAGTGGTAGTGTACTGACAGGACTAGTAGTGGTAGTAAAGTGACAGGACTAGTAGTGGTAGTGACAGGACTAGTAGTGGTAGTATAGTGACAGGACTAGTAGTGGTAGTGTAGTGACAGGACTAGTAGTGGTAGTGACAGGACTATTAGTGGTAGTGACAGGGCTAGTAGTGGTAGTATAGTGACAGGACTAGTAGTGGTAGTATAGTGACAGGACTAGTAGTGGTAGTGACAGGACTTGTAGTGGTAGTATAGTGACAGGACTAGTAGTGGTAGTATAGTGACAGGACTAGTAGTGGTAGTGACAGGACTAGTAGTGGTAGTATAGTGACAGGACTAGTAGTGGTAGTGACAGGACTAGTAGTGGTAGTATAGGAACTGGACTAGTAGTGGTAGTGACAGGACTAGTAGTTGTAGGATAGTTACATGACTAGTAGTGGTAGTGACAGGACTAGTAGTGCTAGTATAGTTACAGGACTAGTAGTGGTAGTGACAGGACTAGTAGTGGTAGTATAGGAACTGGACTAGTAGTGGTAGTGACAGGACTAGTAGTTGTGGGATAGTTACATGACTAGTAGTGGTAGTGACAGGACTAGTAGTGGTAGTATAGTGACAGGACTAGTAGTGGTAGTATAGTGAAAGGACTAGTAGTGGTAGTATAGTGACAGGACTAGCAGTGGTAGTATAGTGACAGGTCTAGTAGTGGTAGTGACAGAACTAGTAGTGGTAGTATAGTGACAGGACTAGTAGTGCTAGTGACAGGACTAGTAGCGGTAGTATAGTGACAACACTAGTAGTGGTAGTATAGTGACAGGACTAGTAGTGGTAGTGACAGGAATTGTAGTGGTAGTGGTAGTGACAGGACTAGTAGTGGTAGTATAGTGGCAGGACTTGTAGTGGTAGTATAGTGACAGGACTAGTAGTGGTAGTATAGTGACAGGACTAGTAGTGGTAGTATAGTGACAGGACTAGTAGTGGTAGTATAGTGACAGGACTAGTAGTGGTAGTATAGGGACAGGACTAGTAGTGGTAGTATAGTGACAGGACTAGTAGTGGTAGTATAGTAACAGGACTAGTAGTGGTAGTGACAGGACTAGTTGTGGTAGTATAGTGACAGGACTAGTAGTGGTAGTATAGTGACAGGACTAGTAGTGGTAGTGACAGGACTGGTAGTGGTAGTAAAGAGACAGGACTAGTAGTGGTAGTGACAGGACTAGTAGTGGTAGTATAGTGACAGGACTAGTAGTGGTAGTGACAGGACTAGTAGTGGTAGTATAGTGACAGGACTAGTAGTGGTAGTATAGTAACAGGACTAGTAGTGGTAGTATAGTGACAGGACTAGTAGTGGTAGTGTAGTGACAGGACTAGTAGCTGTAGTATAGTGACAGGACTAGTAGTGGTAGTATAGTGGCAGGACTAGTAGTGGTAGTATAGTGACAGGACTAGTAGTGGTAGTGACAGGACTAGTAGTGGTAGTAAAGTGACAGGACTAGTAGTGGTAGTGACAGGACTAGTAGTGGTAGTATAGTGACAGGACTAGTAGTGGTAGTGACAGGACTAGTAGTGGTAGTGTACTGACAGGACTAGTAGTGGTAGTAAAGTGACAGGACTAGTAGTGGTAGTGACAGGACTAGTAGTGGTAGTATAGTGACAGGACTAGTAGTGGTAGTGTAGTGACAGGACTAGTAGTGGTAGTGACAGGACTATTAGTGGTAGTGACAGGACTAGTAGTGGTAGTATAGTGACAGGACTAGTAGTGGTAGTATAGTGACAGGACTAGTAGTGCTAGTGACAGGACTAGTAGTGGTAGTATAGTGACAGGACTGGTAGTGGTAGTGACAGGACTAGTAGTGGTAGTATAGGAACTGGACAAGTAGTGGTAGTGACATGACTAGTAGTTGTAGGATAGTTACATGACTAGTAGTGGTAGTGACAGGACTAGTAGTGCTAGTATAGTTACAGGACTAGTAGTGGTAGTGACAGGACTAGTAGTGGTAGTATAGTGACAGGACTAGTAGTGGTAGTGACAGGACTAGTAGTTGTAGGATAGTTACATGACTAGTAGTGGTAGTGACAGGACTAGTAGTGGTAGTATAGTGACAGGACTAGTAGTGGTAGTATAGTGACAGGACTAGTAGTGGTAGTATAGTGACAGGACTAGTAGTGGTAGTATAGTGACAGGACTAGCAGTGGTAGTATAGTGACAGGACTAGTAGTGGTAGTGACAGGACTAGTAGTGCTAGTGACAGGACTAGTAGCGGTAGTATAGTGACAACACTAGTAGTGGTAGTATAGTGACAGGACTAGTAGTGGTAGTGACAGGAATAGTAGTGGTAGTGGTAGTGACAGGACTAGTAGTGGTAGTATAGAGGCAGGACTAGTACTGGTAGTATAGTGACAGGACTAGTAGTGGTAGTATAGTGGCAGGACTAGTAGTGGTAGTATAGTGACAGGACTACTAGTGGTAGTATAGTGACAGGACTAGTAGTGGTAGTATAGTGACAGGACTAGTAGTGGTAGTGACAGGACTTGTAGTGGTAGTATAGTGACAGGACTAGTAGTGGTAGTATAGTGACAGGACTAGTAGTGGTAGTGACAGGACTAGTAGTGGTAGTATAGTAACAGGACTAGTAGTGGTAGTGACAGGACTAGTAGTGGTAGTATAGGAACTGGACTAGTAGTGGTAGTGACAGGACTAGTAGTTGTAGGATAGTTACATGACTAGTAGTGGTAGTGACAGGACTAGTAGTGCTAGTATAGTTACAGGACTAGTAGTGGTAGTATAGTGACAGGACTAGTAGTGGTAGTATAGTAACAGGACTAGTAGTGGTAGTGTAGTGACAGGACTAGTAGTGGTAGTGTAGTGACAGGACTAGTAGCTGTAGTATAGTGACAGGACTAGTAGTGGTAGTATAGTGGCAGGACTAGTAGTGGTAGTATAGTGACAGGACTAGTAGTGGTAGTGACAGGACTAGTAGTGGTAGTGTAGTGACAGGACTAGTAGTGGTAGTGACAGGACTATTAGTGGTAGTGACAGGACTAGTAGTGGTAGTATAGTGACAGGACTAGTAGTGGTAGTATAGTGACAGGACTTGTAGTGGTAGTGACAGGACTTGTAGTGGTAGTATAGTGACAGGACTAGTAGTGGTAGTGACAGGACTTGTAGTGGTAGTATAGTGACAGGACTAGTAGTGGTAGTATAGTGACAGGACTAGTAGTGGTAGTAAAGTGACAGGACTAGTAGTGTTAGTGACAGGACTAGTAGTGGTAGTATAGTGACAGGACTAGTAGTGGTAGTGACAGGACTAGTAGTGGTAGTGTACTGACAGGACTAGTAGTGGTAGTAAAGTGACAGGACTAGTAGTGGTAGTGACAGGACTAGTAGTGGTAGTATAGTGACAGGACTAGTAGTGGTAGTGACAGGACAAGTAGTGGTAGTGACAGGACTAGTAGTGGTAGTATAGTGACAGGACTAGTAGTGCTGGTGACAGGACTAGTAGTGGTAGTATATTGACAGGACTAGTAGTGGTAGTGACAGGACAAGTAGTGGTAGTGACAGGACTAGTAGTGGTAGTATAGTGACAGGACTAGTAGTGGTGGTGACAGGACTAGTAGTGGTAGTGACAGGACTAGTAGTGGTAGTATAGTGACAGGACTAGTAGTGGAAGTGACAGGACTAGTAGTGGTAGTGTACTGACAGGACTAGTAGTGGTAGTAAAGTGACAGGACTAGTAGTGGTAGTGACAGGACTAGTAGTGGTAGTATAGTGACAGGACTAGTAGTGGTAGTATAGTGACAGGACTAGTAGTGGTAGTGACAGGACTAGTAGTGGTAGTATAGTGACAGGACTAGTAGTGGTAGTGACAGGACTAGTAGTGGTAGTGTACTGACAGGACTAGTAGTGGTAGTAAAGTGACAGGACTAGTAGTGGTAGTGACAGGACTAGTAGTGGTAGTATAGTGACAGGACTAGTAGTGGTAGTGACAGGACTAGTAGTGGTAGTGTACTGACAGGACTAGTAGTGGTAGTAAAGTGACAGGACTAGTAGTGGTAGTGACAGGACTAGTAGTGGTAGTATAGTGACAGGACTAGTAGTGGTAGTGTAGTGACAGGACTAGTAGTGGTAGTGACAGGACTATTAGTGGTAGTGACAGGACTAGTAGTGGTAGTATAGTGACAGGACTAGTAGTGGTAGTATAGTGACAGGACTAGTAGTGGTAGTGACAGGACTTGTAGTGGTAGTATAGTGACAGGACTAGTAGTGGTAGTATAGTGACAGGACTAGTAGTGGTAGTGACAGGACTAGTAGTGGTAGTATAGTGACAGGACTAGTAGTGGTAGTGACAGGACTAGTAGTGGTAGTATAGGAACTGGACTAGTAGTGGTAGTGACAGGACTAGTAGTTGTAGGATAGTTACATGACTAGTAGTGGTAGTGACAGGACTAGTAGTGCTAGTATAGTTACAGGACTAGTAGTGGTAGTGACAGGACTAGTAGTGGTAGTATAGGAACTGGACTAGTAGTGGTAGTGACAGGACTAGTAGTTGTGGGATAGTTACATGACTAGTAGTGGTAGTGACAGGACTAGTAGTGGTAGTATAGTGACAGGACTAGTAGTGGTAGTATAGTGAAAGGACTAGTAGTGGTAGTATAGTGACAGGACTAGCAGTGGTAGTATAGTGACAGGACTAGTAGTGGTAGTGACAGAACTAGTAGTGGTAGTATAGTGACAGGACTAGTAGTGCTAGTGACAGGACTAGTAGCGGTAGTATAGTGACAACACTAGTAGTGGTAGTATAGTGACAGGACTAGTAGTGGTAGTGACAGGAATAGTAGTGGTAGTGGTAGTGACAGGACTAGTAGTGGTAGTATAGTGGCAGGACTTGTAGTGGTAGTATAGTGACAGGACTAGTAGTGGTAGTATAGTGACAGGACTAGTAGTGGTAGTATAGTGACAGGACTAGTAGTGGTAGTATAGTGACAGGACTAGTAGTGGTAGTATAGGGAAAGGACTAGTAGTGGTAGTATAGTGACAGGACTAGTAGTGGTAGTATAGTAACAGGACTAGTAGCGGTAGTGACAGGACTAGTTGTGGTAGTATAGTGACAGGACTAGTAGTGGTAGTATAGTGACAGGACTAGTAGTGGTAGTGACAGGACTGGTAGTGGTAGTAAAGAGACAGGACTAGTAGTGGTAGTGACAGGACTAGTAGTGGTAGTATAGTGACAGGACTAGTAGTGGTAGTGACAGGACTAGTAGTGGTAGTATAGTGACAGGACTAGTAGTGGTAGTATAGTAACAGGACTAGTAGTGGTAGTATAGTGACAGGACTAGTAGTGGTAGTGTAGTGACAGGACTAGTAGCTGTAGTATAGTGACAGGACTAGTAGTGGTAGTATAGTGGCAGGACTAGTAGTGGTAGTATAGTGACAGGACTAGTAGTGGTAGTGACAGGACTAGTAGTGGTAGTAAAGTGACAGGACTAGTAGTGGTAGTGACAGGACTAGTAGTGGTAGTATAGTGACAGGACTAGTAGTGGTAGTGACAGGACTAGTAGTGGTAGTGTACTGACAGGACTAGTAGTGGTAGTAAAGTGACAGGACTAGTAGTGGTAGTGACAGGACTAGTAGTGGTAGTATAGTGACAGGACTAGTAGTGGTAGTGTAGTGACAGGACTAGTAGTGGTAGTGACAGGACTATTAGTGGTAGTGACAGGACTAGTAGTGGTAGTATAGTGACAGGACTAGTAGTGGTAGTATAGTGACAGGACTAGTAGTGCTAGTGACAGGACTAGTAGTGGTAGTATAGTGACAGGACTGGTAGTGGTAGTGACAGGACTAGTAGTGGTAGTATAGGAACTGGACTAGTAGTGGTAGTGACATGACTAGTAGTTGTAGGATAGTTACATGACTAGTAGTGGTAGTGACAGGACTAGTAGTGCTAGTATAGTTACAGGACAAGTAGTGGTAGTGACAAGACTAGTAGTGGTAGTATAGTGACAGGACTAGTAGTGGTAGTGACAGGACTAGTAGTTGTAGGATAGTTACATGACTAGTAGTGGTAGTGACAGGACTAGTAGTGGTAGTATAGTGACAGGACTAGTAGTGGTAGTATAGTGACAGGACTAGTAGTGGTAGTATAGTGACTGGACTAGTAGTGGTAGTATAGTGACAGGACTAGCAGTGGTAGTATAGTGACAGGACTAGTAGTGGTAGTGACAGGACTAGTAGTGCTAGTGACAGGACTAGTAGCGGTAGTATAGTGACAACACTAGTAGTGGTAGTATAGTGACAGGACTAGTAGTGGTAGTGACAGGAATAGTAGTGGTAGTGGTAGTGACAGGACTAGTAGTGGTAGTATAGTGACAGGACTAGTAGTGGTAGTATAGTGGCAGGACTAGTAGTGGTAGTATAGTGACAGGACTAGTAGTGGTAGTATAGTGACAGGACTAGTAGTGGTAGTATAGTGACAGGACTAGTAGTGGTAGTATAGTGACAGGACTAGTAGTGGTAGTATAGGGAAAGGACTAGTAGTGGTAGTATAGTGACAGGACTAGTAGTGGTAGTATAGTAACAGGACTAGTAGCGGTAGTGACAGGACTAGTTGTGGTAGTATAGTGACAGGACTAGTAGTGGTAGTATAGTGACAGGACTAGTAGTGGTAGTGACAGGACTGGTAGTGGTAGTAAAGAGACAGGACTAGTAGTGGTAGTGACAGGACTAGTAGTGGTAGTATAGTGACAGGACTAGTAGTGGTAGTGACAGGACTAGTAGTGGTAGTATAGTGACAGGACTAGTAGTGGTAGTATAGTAACAGGACTAGTAGTGGTAGTATAGTGACAGGACTAGTAGTGGTAGTGTAGTGACAGGACTAGTAGCTGTAGTATAGTGACAGGACTAGTAGTGGTAGTATAGTGGCAGGACTAGTAGTGGTAGTATAGTGACAGGACTAGTAGTGGTAGTGACAGGACTAGTAGTGGTAGTAAAGTGACAGGACTAGTAGTGGTAGTGACAGGACTAGTAGTGGTAGTATAGTGACAGGACTAGTAGTGGTAGTGACAGGACTAGTAGTGGTAGTGTACTGACAGGACTAGTAGTGGTAGTAAAGTGACAGGACTAGTAGTGGTAGTGACAGGACTAGTAGTGGTAGTATAGTGACAGGACTAGTAGTGGTAGTGTAGTGACAGGACTAGTAGTGGTAGTGACAGGACTATTAGTGGTAGTGACAGGACTAGTAGTGGTAGTATAGTGACAGGACTAGTAGTGGTAGTATAGTGACAGGACTAGTAGTGCTAGTGACAGGACTAGTAGTGGTAGTATAGTGACAGGACTGGTAGTGGTAGTGACAGGACTAGTAGTGGTAGTATAGGAACTGGACTAGTAGTGGTAGTGACATGACTAGTAGTTGTAGGATAGTTACATGACTAGTAGTGGTAGTGACAGGACTAGTAGTGCTAGTATAGTTACAGGACAAGTAGTGGTAGTGACAAGACTAGTAGTGGTAGTATAGTGACAGGACTAGTAGTGGTAGTGACAGGACTAGTAGTTGTAGGATAGTTACATGACTAGTAGTGGTAGTGACAGGACTAGTAGTGGTAGTATAGTGACAGGACTAGTAGTGGTAGTATAGTGACAGGACTAGTAGTGGTAGTATAGTGACTGGACTAGTAGTGGTAGTATAGTGACAGGACTAGCAGTGGTAGTATAGTGACAGGACTAGTAGTGGTAGTGACAGGACTAGTAGTGCTAGTGACAGGACTAGTAGCGGTAGTATAGTGACAACACTAGTAGTGGTAGTATAGTGACAGGACTAGTAGTGGTAGTGACAGGAATAGTAGTGGTAGTGGTAGTGACAGGACTAGTAGTGGTAGTATAGAGGCAGGACTAGTAGTGGTAGTATAGTGACAGGACTAGTAGTGGTAGTATAGTGGCAGGACTAGTAGTGGTAGTATAGTGACAGGACTACTAGTGGTAGTATAGTGACAGGACTAGTAGTGGTAGTATAGTGACAGGACTAGTAGTGGTAGTGACAGGACTTGTAGTGGTAGTATAGTGACAGGACTAGTAGTGGTAGTATAGTGACAGGACTAGTAGTGGTAGTGACAGGACTAGTAGTGGTAGTATAGTAACAGGACTAGTAGTGGTAGTGACAGGACTAGTAGTGGTAGTATAGGAACTGGACTAGTAGTGGTAGTGACAGGACTAGTAGTTGTAGGATAGTTACATGACTAGTAGTGGTAGTGACAGGACTAGTAGTGCTAGTATAGTTACAGGAGTAGTAGTGGTAGTGACAGGACTAGTAGTGGTAGTATAGGAACTGGACTAGTAGTGGTAGTGACAGGACTAGTAGTTGTAGGATAGTTACATGACTAGTAGTGGTAGTGACAGGACTAGTAGTGGTAGTATAGTGACAGGACTAGTAGTGGTAGTATAGTGAAAGGACTAGTAGTGGTAGTATAGTGACAGGACTAGCAGTGGTAGTATAGTGACAGGACTAGTAGTGGTAGTGACAGAACTAGTAGTGGTAGTATAGTGACAGGACTAGTAGTGCTAGTGACAGGACTAGTAGCGGTAGTATAGTGACAACACTAGTAGTGGTAGTATAGTGACAGGACTAGTAGCGGTAGTATAGTGACAACACTAGTAGTGGTAGTATAGTGACAGGACTAGTAGTGGTAGTGACAGGAATAGTAGTGGTAGTGGTAGTGACAGGACTAGTAGTGGTAGTATAGTGGCAGGACTTGTAGTGGTAGTATAGTGACAGGACTAGTAGTGGTAGTATAGTGACAGGACTAGTAGTGGTAGTGTAGTGACAGATCTAGTAGCTGTAGTATAGTGACAGGACTAGTAGTGGTAGTATAGTGGCAGGACTAGTAGTGGTAGTATAGTGACAGGACTAGTAGTGGTAGTATAGTGGCAGGACTAGTAGTGGTAGTATAGTGACAGGACTAGTAGTGGTAGTATAGTGACACGACTAGTAGTGGTAGTGACAGGACTAGTAGTGGTAGTATAGTGACAGGACTAGTAGTGGTAGTGATAGGACTAGTAGTGGTAGTGTACTGACAGGACTAGTAGTGGTAGTAAAGTGACAGGACTAGTAGTGGTAGTGACAGGACTAGTAGTGGTAGTATAGTGACAGGACTAGTAGTGGTAGTGACAGGACTAGTAGTGGTAGTGTACTGACAGGACTAGTAGTGGTAGTAAAGTGACAGGACTAGTAGTGGTAGTGACAGGACTAGTAGTGGTAGTATAGTGACAGGACTAGTAGTGGTAGTGACAGGACAAGTAGTGGTAGTGACAGGACTAGTAGTGGTAGTATAGTGACAGGACTAGTAGTGGTGGTGACAGGACTAGTAGTGGTAGTATATTGACAGGACTAGTAGTGGTAGTGACAGGACAAGTAGTGGTAGTGACAGGACTAGTAGTGGTAGTATAGTGACAGGACTAGTAGTGGTGGTGACAGGACTAGTAGTGGTAGTATAGTGACAGGACTAGTAGTGGTAGTATAGTGGCAGGACTAGTAGTGGTAGTATAGTGACAGGACTAGTAGTGGTAGTATAGTGACAGGACTAGTAGTGGTAGTGACAGGACTAGTAGTGGTAGTATAGTGACAGGACTAGTAGTGGTAGTGACAGGACTAGTAGTGGTAGTGTACTGACAGGACTAGTAGTGGTAGTAAAGTGACAGGACTAGTAGGGGTAGTGACAGGACTAGTAGTGGTAGTATAGTGACAGGACTAGTAGTGGTAGTGACAGGACAAGTAGTGGTAGTGACAGGACTAGTAGTGGTAGTATAGTGACAGGACTAGTAGTGGTGGTGACAGGACTAGTAGTGGTAGTATATTGACAGGACTAGTAGTGGTAGTGACAGGACAAGTAGTGGTAGTGACAGGACTAGTAGTGGTAGTATAGTGACAGGACTAGTAGTGGTGGTGACAGGACTAGTAGTGGTAGTATAGTGACAGGACTAGTATTGGTAGTATAGTGGCAGGACTAGTAGTGGTAGTATAGTGACAGGACTAGTAGTGGTAGTATAGTGACAGGACTAGTAGTGGTAGTGACAGGACTAGTAGTGGTAGTATAGTGACAGGACTAGTAGTGGTAGTGACAGGACTAGTAGTGGTATTGTACTGACAGGACTAGTAGTGGTAGTAAAGTGACAGGACTAGTAGTGGTAGTGACAGGACTAGTAGTGGTAGTATAGTGACAGGACTAGTAGTGGTAGTGACAGGACTAGTAGTGGTAGTATAGTGACAGGACTAGTAGTGGTAGTATAGGAACTGGACTAGTAGTGGTAGTGACAGGACTAGTAGTTGTAGGATAGTTACATGACTAGTAGTGGTAGTGACAGGACTAGTAGTGCTAGTATAGTTACAGGACTAGTAGTGGTAGTATAGTGACAGGACTAGTAGTGGTAGTGACAGGACTAGTAGTGGTAGTGTACTGACAGGACTAGTAGTGGTAGTAAAGTGACAGGACTAGTAGTGGTAGTGACAGGACTAGTAGTGGTAGTATAGTGACAGGACTAGTAGTGGTAGTGTAGTGACAGGACTAGTAGTGGTAGTGACAGGACTATTAGTGGTAGTGACAGGACTAGTAGTGGTAGTATAGTGACAGGACTAGTAGTGGTAGTATAGTGACAGGACTAGTAGTGGTAGTGACAGGACTTGTAGTGGTAGTATAGTGACAGGACTAGTAGTGGTAGTATAGTGACAGGACTAGTAGTGGTAGTGACAGGACTAGTAGTGGTAGTATAGTGACAGGACTAGTAGTGGTAGTGACAGGACTAGTAGTGGTAGTATAGGAACTGGACTAGTAGTGGTAGTGACAGGACTAGTAGTTGTAGGATAGTTACATGACTAGTAGTGGTAGTGACAGGACTAGTAGTGCTAGTATAGTTACAGGACTAGTAGTGGTAGTGACAGGACTAGTAGTGGTAGTATAGGAACTGGACTAGTAGTGGTAGTGACAGGACTAGTAGTTGTGGGATAGTTACATGACTAGTAGTGGTAGTGACAGGACTAGTAGTGGTAGTATAGTGACAGGACTAGTAGTGGTAGTATAGTGAAAGGACTAGTAGTGGTAGTATAGTGACAGGACTAGCAGTGGTAGTATAGTGACAGGACTAGTAGTGGTAGTGACAGAACTAGTAGTGGTAGTATAGTGACAGGACTAGTAGTGCTAGTGACAGGACTAGTAGCGGTAGTATAGTGACAACACTAGTAGTGGTAGTATAGTGACAGGACTAGTAGTGGTAGTGACAGGAATAGTAGTGGTAGTGGTAGTGACAGGACTAGTAGTGGTAGTATAGTGGCAGGACTTGTAGTGGTAGTATAGTGACAGGACTAGTAGTGGTAGTATAGTGACAGGACTAGTAGTGGTAGTATAGTGACAGGACTAGTAGTGGTAGTATAGTGACAGGACTAGTAGTGGTAGTATAGGGAAAGGACTAGTAGTGGTAGTATAGTGACAGGACTAGTAGTGGTAGTATAGTAACAGGACTAGTAGCGGTAGTGACAGGACTAGTTGTGGTAGTATAGTGACAGGACTAGTAGTGGTAGTATAGTGACAGGACTAGTAGTGGTAGTGACAGGACTGGTAGTGGTAGTAAAGAGACAGGACTAGTAGTGGTAGTGACAGGACTAGTAGTGGTAGTATAGTGACAGGACTAGTAGTGGTAGTGACAGGACTAGTAGTGGTAGTATAGTGACAGGACTAGTAGTGGTAGTATAGTAACAGGACTAGTAGTGGTAGTATAGTGACAGGACTAGTAGTGGTAGTGTAGTGACAGGACTAGTAGCTGTAGTATAGTGACAGGACTAGTAGTGGTAGTATAGTGGCAGGACTAGTAGTGGTAGTATAGTGACAGGACTAGTAGTGGTAGTGACAGGACTAGTAGTGGTAGTAAAGTGACAGGACTAGTAGTGGTAGTGACAGGACTAGTAGTGGTAGTATAGTGACAGGACTAGTAGTGGTAGTGACAGGACTAGTAGTGGTAGTGTACTGACAGGACTAGTAGTGGTAGTAAAGTGACAGGACTAGTAGTGGTAGTGACAGGACTAGTAGTGGTAGTATAGTGACAGGACTAGTAGTGGTAGTGTAGTGACAGGACTAGTAGTGGTAGTGACAGGACTATTAGTGGTAGTGACAGGACTAGTAGTGGTAGTATAGTGACAGGACTAGTAGTGGTAGTATAGTGACAGGACTAGTAGTGCTAGTGACAGGACTAGTAGTGGTAGTATAGTGACAGGACTGGTAGTGGTAGTGACAGGACTAGTAGTGGTAGTATAGGAACTGGACTAGTAGTGGTAGTGACATGACTAGTAGTTGTAGGATAGTTACATGACTAGTAGTGGTAGTGACAGGACTAGTAGTGCTAGTATAGTTACAGGACAAGTAGTGGTAGTGACAAGACTAGTAGTGGTAGTATAGTGACAGGACTAGTAGTGGTAGTGACAGGACTAGTAGTTGTAGGATAGTTACATGACTAGTAGTGGTAGTGACAGGACTAGTAGTGGTAGTATAGTGACAGGACTAGTAGTGGTAGTATAGTGACAGGACTAGTAGTGGTAGTATAGTGACTGGACTAGTAGTGGTAGTATAGTGACAGGACTAGCAGTGGTAGTATAGTGACAGGACTAGTAGTGGTAGTGACAGGACTAGTAGTGCTAGTGACAGGACTAGTAGCGGTAGTATAGTGACAACACTAGTAGTGGTAGTATAGTGACAGGACTAGTAGTGGTAGTGACAGGAATAGTAGTGGTAGTGGTAGTGACAGGACTAGTAGTGGTAGTATAGAGGCAGGACTAGTAGTGGTAGTATAGTGACAGGACTAGTAGTGGTAGTATAGTGGCAGGACTAGTAGTGGTAGTATAGTGACAGGACTACTAGTGGTAGTATAGTGACAGGACTAGTAGTGGTAGTATAGTGACAGGACTAGTAGTGGTAGTGACAGGACTTGTAGTGGTAGTATAGTGACAGGACTAGTAGTGGTAGTATAGTGACAGGACTAGTAGTGGTAGTGACAGGACTAGTAGTGGTAGTATAGTAACAGGACTAGTAGTGGTAGTGACAGGACTAGTAGTGGTAGTATAGGAACTGGACTAGTAGTGGTAGTGACAGGACTAGTAGTTGTAGGATAGTTACATGACTAGTAGTGGTAGTGACAGGACTAGTAGTGCTAGTATAGTTACAGGAGTAGTAGTGGTAGTGACAGGACTAGTAGTGGTAGTATAGGAACTGGACTAGTAGTGGTAGTGACAGGACTAGTAGTTGTAGGATAGTTACATGACTAGTAGTGGTAGTGACAGGACTAGTAGTGGTAGTATAGTGACAGGACTAGTAGTGGTAGTATAGTGAAAGGACTAGTAGTGGTAGTATAGTGACAGGACTAGCAGTGGTAGTATAGTGACAGGACTAGTAGTGGTAGTGACAGAACTAGTAGTGGTAGTATAGTGACAGGACTAGTAGTGCTAGTGACAGGACTAGTAGCGGTAGTATAGTGACAACACTAGTAGTGGTAGTATAGTGACAGGACTAGTAGCGGTAGTATAGTGACAACACTAGTAGTGGTAGTATAGTGACAGGACTAGTAGTGGTAGTGACAGGAATAGTAGTGGTAGTGGTAGTGACAGGACTAGTAGTGGTAGTATAGTGGCAGGACTTGTAGTGGTAGTATAGTGACAGGACTAGTAGTGGTAGTATAGTGACAGGACTAGTAGTGGTAGTGTAGTGACAGATCTAGTAGCTGTAGTATAGTGACAGGACTAGTAGTGGTAGTATAGTGGCAGGACTAGTAGTGGTAGTATAGTGACAGGACTAGTAGTGGTAGTATAGTGGCAGGACTAGTAGTGGTAGTATAGTGACAGGACTAGTAGTGGTAGTGTAGTGACACGACTAGTAGTGGTAGTGACAGGACTAGTAGTGGTAGTATAGTGACAGGACTAGTAGTGGTAGTGACAGGACTAGTAGTGGTAGTGTACTGACAGGACTAGTAGTGGTAGTAAAGTGACAGGACTAGTAGTGGTAGTGACAGGACTAGTAGTGGTAGTATAGTGACAGGACTAGTAGTGGTAGTGACAGGACTAGTAGTGGTAGTGTACTGACAGGACTAGTAGTGGTAGTAAAGTGACAGGACTAGTAGTGGTAGTGACAGGACTAGTAGTGGTAGTATAGTGACAGGACTAGTAGTGGTAGTGACAGGACAAGTAGTGGTAGTGACAGGACTAGTAGTGGTAGTATAGTGACAGGACTAGTAGTGGTGGTGACAGGACTAGTAGTGGTAGTATATTGACAGGACTAGTAGTGGTAGTGACAGGACAAGTAGTGGTAGTGACAGGACTAGTAGTGGTAGTATAGTGACAGGACTAGTAGTGGTGGTGACAGGACTAGTAGTGGTAGTATAGTGACAGGACTAGTAGTGGTAGTATAGTGGCAGGACTAGTAGTGGTAGTATAGTGACAGGACTAGTAGTGGTAGTATAGTGACAGGACTAGTAGTGGTAGTGACAGGACTAGTAGTGGTAGTATAGTGACAGGACTAGTAGTGGTAGTGACAGGACTAGTAGTGGTAGTGTACTGACAGGACTAGTAGTGGTAGTAAAGTGACAGGACTAGTAGTGGTAGTGACAGGACTAGTAGTGGTAGTATAGTGACAGGACTAGTAGTGGTAGTGACAGGACAAGTAGTGGTAGTGACAGGACTAGTAGTGGTATTGTACTGACAGGACTAGTAGTGGTAGTAAAGTGACAGGACTAGTAGTGGTAGTGACAGGACTAGTAGTGGTAGTATAGTGACAGGACTAGTAGTGGTAGTGACAGGACTAGTAGTGGTAGTATAGTGACAGGACTAGTAGTGGTAGTATAGGAACTGGACTAGTAGTGGTAGTGACAGGACTAGTAGTTGTAGGATAGTTACATGACTAGTAGTGGTAGTGACAGGACTAGTAGTGCTAGTATAGTTACAGGACTAGTAGTGGTAGTATAGTGACAGGACTAGTAGTGGTAGTATAGTGACAGGACTAGTAGTGGTAGTGTAGTGACAGGACTAGTAGTGGTAGTGTAGTGACAGGACTAGTAGCTGTAGTATAGTGACAGGACTAGTAGTGGTAGTATACTGGCAGGACTAGTAGTGGTAGTATAGTGACAGGACTAGTAGTGGTAGTATAGTAACAGGACTAGTAGTGGTAGTATAGTGACAGGACTAGTAGTGGTAGTGTAGTGACAGGACTAGTAGCTGTAGTATAGTGACAGGACTAGTAGTGGTAGTATAGTGGCAGGACTAGTAGTGGTAGTATAGTGACAGGACTAGTAGTGGTAGTGACAGGACTAGTAGTGGTAGTGTAGTGACAGGACTAGTAGTGGTAGTGACAGGACTATTAGTGGTAGTGACAGGACTAGTAGTGGTAGTATAGTGACAGGACTAGTAGTGGTAGTATAGTGACAGGACTAGTAGTGGTAGTGACAGGACTTGTAGTGGTAGTATAGTGACAGGACTAGTAGTGGTAGTGACAGGACTTGTAGTGGTAGTATAGTGACAGGACTAGTAGTGGTAGTATAGTGACAGGACTAGTAGTGGTAGTATAGTAACAGGACTAGTAGTGGTAGTGACAGGACTAGTAGTGGTAGTATAGTGACAGGACTAGTAGTGGTAGTGACAGGACTGGTAGTGGTAGTAAAGAGACAGGACTAGTAGTGGTAGTGACAGGACTAGTAGTGGTAGTATAGTGACAGGACTAGTAGTGGTAGTGTAGTGACAGGACTAGTAGTGGTAGTGACAGGACTAGTAGTGGTAGTATAGTGACAGGACTAGTAGTGGTAGTGACAGGACTAGTAGTGGTAGTGTACTGACAGGACTAGTAGTGGTAGTATAGTGGCAGGACTAGTAGTGGTAGTATAGTGACAGGACTAGTAGTGGTAGTATAGTAACAGGACTAGTAGTGGTAGTATAGTGACAGGACTAGTAGTGGTAGTGTAGTGACAGGACTAGTAGCTGTAGTATAGTGACAGGACTAGTAGTGGTAGTATAGTGGCAGGACTAGTAGTGGTAGTATAGTGACAGGACTAGTAGTGGTAGTGACAGGACTAGTAGTGGTAGTGTAGTGACAGGACTAGTAGTGGTAGTGACAGGACTATTAGTGGTAGTGACAGGACTAGTAGTGGTAGTATAGTGACAGGACTAGTAGTGGTAGTATAGTGACAGGACTAGTAGTGGTAGTGACAGGACTTGTAGTGGTAGTATAGTGACAGGACTAGTAGTGGTAGTATAGTGACAGGACTAGTAGTGGTAGTATAGTGACAGGACTAGTAGTGGTAGTATAGTGACAGGACTAGTAGTGGTAGTATAGTGACAGGACTAGTAGTGGTAGTAGAGTAACAGGACTAGTAGTGGTAGTGACAGGACTAGTTGTGGTAGTATAGTGACAGGACTAGTAGTGGTAGTATAGTGACAGGACTAGTAGTGGTAGTGACAGGACTGGTAGTGGTAGTAAAGTGACAGGACTAGTAGTGGTAGTGACAGGAATAGTAGTGGTAGTATAGTGACAGGACTAGTAGTGGTAGTGTAGTGACAGGACTAGTAGTGGTAGTGACAGGACTAGTAGTGGTAGTATAGTGACAGGACTAGTAGTGGTAGTGACAGGACTAGTAGTGGTAGTGTACTGACAGGACTAGTAGTGGTAGTAAAGTGAAAGGACTAGTAGTGGTAGTGACAGGACTAGTAGTGTTAGTGACAGGACTAGTAGTTGTAGGATAGTTACATGACTAGTAGTGGTAGTGACAGGACTAGTAGTGCTAGTATAGTTACAGGACTAGTAGTGGTAGTATAGTGACAGGACTAGTAGTGGTAGTATAGTGACAGGACTAGTAGTGGTAGTGTAGTGACAGGACTAGTAGTGGTAGTGTAGTGACAGGACTAGTAGCTGTAGTATAGTGACAGGACTAGTAGTGGTAGTATAGTGGCAGGACTAGTAGTGGTAGTATAGTGACAGGACTAGTAGTGGTAGTATAGTGGCAGGACTAGTAGTGGTAGTATAGTGACAGGACTAGTAGTGGTAGTGACAGGACTAGTAGTGGTAGTGTAGTAACAGGACTAGTAGTGGTAGTATAGACAGGACTAGTAGTGGTAGTATAGTGACAGGACTAGTAGTGGTAGTATAGTGACAGGACTAGTAGTGGTAGTATAGTGACAGGACTAGTAGTGGTAGTGACAGGACTAGTAGTGGTAGTATAGTGACAGGACTAGTAGTGGTAGTATAGTGACAGGACTAGTAGTGGTAGTATAGTGACAGGACTAGTAGTGGTAGTATAGTGACAGGACTAGTAGTGGTAGTATAGTGACAGGACTAGTAGTGGTAGTGACAGGACTAGTTGTGGTAGTATAGTGACAGGACTAGAAGTGGTAGTATAGTGACAGGACTAGTAGTGGTAGTGACAGGACTGGTAGTGGTAGTATAGTGACAGGACTTGTAGTGGTAGTATAGTGACAGGACTAGTAGTAACAGGACTAGTATTGTAGTAACAGGACAGGGACCTCTCAGGGCCTCACTGGGGGCCCAACACAGTAACGACAGGAAGCAGCTTCCCTGCTTGAGTTAGATGAGTTATACAGGCCAGATGAGGCTCTGAGCACATCCATCACCATGTCTAGTGGTTATCAACAACAACAGACCCACCGCTGCCTTGTACAAACCGGACAGCAGAAGAGTCTAAAAACAGAAACACAGAGAGAAGACCAAACTAACAGGACGTTCTGAGTGCACATACTGTTTCGTTCAGTCAAAACATCTAGACGTTGATAGACCTGTCAGTACTTTTCAGTGAGTTGTATTCTTGTGTGTGTCCCTGCGTCCTTCTCTGTGTCCGTCTGTGCGTCTCAGTCACCAGATCTAATCTCTACTCATGGGAGTTTATGGAGTGGCTCCATTTGGTTAGCAGATATATATATATACAGTATATGATTTAGTATTGACTGTTTTGTTACCTTTTTATGCAACTCCTGAATGTTATTCTCCCAGTTCTTATCTTCCTGAGATATCTGTCTGGAAAACAAACAAACAAACAGACAGACAGACAGACAGACAGACAGACAGACAGACAGACAGACAGACAGACAGACAGACAGACAGACAGACAGACAGACAGACAGACAGACAGACAGAGAGAGAGAGAGAAGAGAGAGAGAGAGAGAGAGAGAGAGAGAGGTAAACATGTTTCTAACACACGAACATGTACTAAAACACTGATGCCTCAGGACCAGAACATCCAATCAATCAGAATAAAACAAATTACAACACAGACAAAACAAAACTACATTGCTTATTGGGAAACACAAAGCACAATCACAAAGCAAAATGCAGTTACACCGTGGTTAACTATTTGACCATGGTTACTGATCAAAACCTTAGAAAAACCTTGACAAAGTACAGGCTCAGTGAGCACAGCCTTGCCATTGAGAAGGGTAGATCCTCTGATCCATCAAACTTCTCTCTCTTTGAAAATATTGATTTTATTTCAATGAGACTACGTGATAAAATGAATGAAAGTCAAATCTCGGTGCTTTTAATTAACCATCCACTCAGTTAGTACAGTGTGGGCACGCTATTGCTTAGAAAGCCCTTTCTGCAACTCTGGAAGTGTTTGAGTTGCTTAGAAAGCCCTGTCTGTACCTCTGGAAGGTTTTGAGTTGCTTAGAAAGCCCTGTCTGTACAACTGGAAGGTTTTGCTTTCCTTAGAAAGCCCTGTCTGTAACTCTGGAAGGGTTTGAGTTGCTTAGAAAGCCCTGTCTGTACCTCTGGAAGGTTTTGCTTTTCATAAAAAGCCCTGTCTGCACCTCTGGAAGGGTTTGAGTTGCTTAGAAAGCCCTGTCTGTACCTCTGGAAGGTTTTGCTTTTCATAGAAAGCCCTGTCTGCACCTCTGGAAGGGTTTGAGTTGCTTAGAAAGCCCTGTCTGTACCTCTGGAAGGGTTTGAGTTGCTTAGAAAGCCCTGTCTGTACCTCTGGAAGGGTTTGAGTTGCTTAGAAGGCCCTGTCTGTACCTCTGGAAGGGTTTGAGTTGCTTAGAAAGCCCTGTCTGTACCTCTGGAAGGTTTTGAGCTGCTTGCGGAGAACGCTTTCCAGGTTGAGGACCTTCTGCATCAGTAAACACTTGACAGCCGTCTCCTCTCTGCTGGCCGGGCTAATACGCTGCGCCGTCTGCCTCCAAACACGGATTTCATGCCTCAGCTCTGGGGGAAAACAAAACACACACAAGAATACATGTCACTGAAAAGTACTGACAGGTCAATCAACGTCTAGATGTTTTGACTGAACGAAACAGTATGTGCACTCAGAACGTCCTGTTAGTTTGGTCTTCTCTCTGTGTTTCTGTTTTTAGACTCTTCTGCTGTCTGGTTTGTAAAAGGCAGCGGTGGGTCTGTTGTTGTTGATAACCACTAGACATGGTGATGGATGTGCTCAGAGCCTCATCTGGCCTGTATAACTCAAGCAGGGAAGCTGTTTCCTGTCGTTACTGTGTTGGGCCCCCAGTGAGGCACTGAGAGGCACCTGTCCTGTTACTACAATACTACTCCTGTCACTACCACTACTAGTCCTGTCATTACCACTACTAGTCCTGCCACTGTACTACCACTACTAGTCCTGTCACTACAACTACTAGTCCTGTCACTACAACTACTAGTCCTGTCACTACCACTACTAGTCCTGCCACTATACTACCACTACTAGTCCTGTCACTACCACTACTAGTCCTGTCACTACCACTACTAGTCCTGTCACTATACTACCACTACTAGTCCTGTTACTACCATTACTAGTCCTGTCACTACCACTACTAGTCCTGTCACTACCACTACCACTACTAGTCCTGTCACTACCACTACTAGTCCTGTTACTACCACTACTAGTCCTGGCACTACCACTACTAGTCCTGGCACTACCACTACTAATCCTGTCACTACCACTACTAGTCCTGTCACTATACTACCACTACTAGTCCTGTCACTATACTACCACTACTAGTCCTGTCACTATACTACCACTACTAGTCCTGTCACTACCACTACTAGTCCTGTCACTACACTACCACTACTAGTCCTGTCACTATACTACCACTACTAGTCCTGTCACTATACTACCACTACTAGTCCTGTCACTACCACTACTAGTCCTGTCACTATACTACCACTACTAGTCCTGTCACTATACTACCACTACTAGTCCGGTCACTATACTACCACTACTAGTCCTGTCACTATCACTACTAGTCCTGTCAATATACTACCACTACTAGTTCTGTCACTATACTACCACTACTAGTCCTGTCACTATACTACCACTACTAGTCCTGTCACTATACTACCACTACTAGTCCTGTCACCACCACTACTAGTCCTGTCACTATACTACCACTACTAGTCCTGTCACTACCACTACTTGTCCTGTCACTACCACTACTTGTCCTGTCACTATACTACCACTACTAGTCCTGTCACTACCACTACTTGTCCTGTCACTACCACTACTAGTCCTGTCACTACCACTACTAGTCCTGTCACTATACTACCACTACTAGTCCTGTCACTATACTACCACTACTAGTCCTGTTACTATACTACCACTACTAGTCCTGTCACTACCACTACTAGTCCTGTCACTACCACTACTAGTCCCGTCACTATACTACCACTACTAGTCCTGTTACTATACTACCACTACTAGTCCTGTCACTATACTACCACTACTAGTCCTGTCACTACCACTACTAGTCCTGTCACTATACTACCACTACTAGTCCTGTCACTACCACTACTAGTCCTGTCACTACCACTACTAGTCCTGTCACTACCACTACTAGTCCTGTCACTATACTACCACTACTAGTCCTGTCACTATACTACCACTACTAGTCCTGTCACTACCACTACTAGTCCTGTCACTATACTACCACTACTAGTCCTGTCACTACCACTACTAGTCCTGTCACTATACTACCACTACTAGTCCTGTCACTATACTACCACTACTAGTCCTGTCACTACCACTACTAGTCCTGTCACTACCACTACTAGTCCTGTCACTCTACTACCACTAGTTATAACTTGGTTATATCTGGGTGTGACAGTCACTGGCTGGTTTGCCTGGGCTGGGGCCAGGGATAACTGAATGTGACCGTGGCTGGAGTCACAGTGATACTGTTGTTGACAGCTCCTGTACTGTGGAGATATTATTACGTTCACAATCTGTGTCTCTGACTGACTGTCCACCAGGCAGCTCTACCCCCCCACTGTGTCTCTGGCTGACTGTCCACCAGGCAGCTCTACCCCCCCACTGTGTCTCTGACTGACGGTCCACCAGGCAGCTCTATCCTCCACTGTGTCTCTGACTGACTGTCGACCAGGCAGCTCTACCCCTCCACTGTGTCTCTGACTGACTGTCCACCAGGCAGCTCTACCCTCCACTGTGTCTCTGACTGACTGTCTACCAGGCAGCTCTACCCCCCCACTGTGTATTGGTGTATGTTTGGGGTAGTGTATGGGTTAGGGTTAGGGTAGTGTATTGGTTAGGGTAGTGTATGGGTTATGGTTAGGGTAGTGTATGGGTTAGGGTAGTGTATGGGTTATGATTGGGGTAGTGTATGGGTTAGGGTAGTGTATGGGTTAGGGTAGTGTATGGGTTAGGGTAGTGTATGGGTTAGGGTTAGGGTAGTGCATGGGTTATGGTTGGGGTAGTGTGTGGTTTAGGGTAGTGTATGGGTTAGGGTAGTGTATGGGTTAAGGTAGTGTATGGACTAGGTTTGGGGTAGTGTATGGGTATGG